>NW_026930977.1:0-4507 GCF_032062105.1 Saccostrea cuccullata
TAAGCACCTGTAAGTTCTTAATGGTATTAATGGTACTTAATGGTGGTCAAAAAGTTACCATTAAGGACCTGTAAGCCACCATTAAGCTACCATTAAGCTACTTTTAACCCCATTAAGGATTTTGAGTTGGCTTAATGGTAACTTAATGGTGGTGTAAATGTTACTTAAAGGTGTTAAATGGTGATTTAAAGACAACCATTAAACCACCATTAAGGACCTATAAGCCACCATTAAACCGGACTTAAAGGGTGAGTTTCATTTTGTGAAACGTTTTTTTGACTCCTTAAGCACAGAATTATAATATGAGCACAACTCACGACGATCCAATGTTTTTTGATCTTCAGAAACAGAACTTCATTACGTATCTATCGATCCGGGCGCATAAAAACATCCAGTTGTAACAGAATATGTCTTGTGTTTTTTTTTAACATTACCGTAAATGATGCGGTATTTTTCATCCGATATTGGTCTAATCGTCCCATCATTGGTTTGTATGTCATAACATAGAACTTTTACTTTTACAAGAACACATTTGGTGACAATTAAAGGCCTATTTCATTTGAATTAACAGTGTTTCTAGAATTTTTTATTTGTAAAATAATTGATTCACCATATGTAGTATTAAAACTTTGAATAGAATTCTAAATGAATAATTTAATCTCATGTCCTCATGTAACGAAGAAAGACTAATTAAAATAGCATTGACCTGAATTCGTGTTACATATGTCGTATAAAGTCTGAGCTGCATTTAATCAAAGTTTTAGTGTAGGATCTAAGCATATGTACATGTATATTCCCGAGTAAAATACACATTTTGTTTTAGATCAGAGAATTGAGAGCAGAACCACGAAATTGATACAATAATTTCCTAGCGTATTTCTCGTTAATTAACGGAAAACATTCTTTTCTCAACTGTTATTTATTTTTTAAAAATCCTTTCAGTGTAAGTACATGTAATTTTTTTTTTATAAGTTATTCTTTTTTGCAAAGTGTGTAAAAAACAATATGAGAGAGAGAGAGAGAGAGAGAGAGAGAGAGAGAGAGAGAGAGAGAGAGAGAGAGAGAGAGAGAGAGACTCATGTAACCCTGTAACTGACATACATGTACTTTACTGAAATCACAATTATAGTAATTCTAATAATTTTCAATTTTCACAACTATGGTTTATATTCAACTGTTCAACCCATTTACATAATTATTCGTTCTATGTACCTGTACGCACGGGGGGGGTTCAAGGAGCTTAGCCCCACCCCCACTTTTTACCCAATATTACCTTTTCTATTGAAAATATTCATTGATAGACAGGTTGCCAACCCCCCCCCCCCCCCCACACACACACAGTTAATACTACGGTAAAGTTATATAAGAGAAATGTAGTATTGTATGCCAAGGAACTGGTACTGAAATAAGTAGCTTTTTCAACTTTGGGCAAGGTTTTTCTTTGCTTGTCAACTTTTCAAGGTAAGAAAAAAATATTTCTTTGGCTACCCCCCCTCCCACTTTTAAAGACGATGCTTCGTGTCTGGCTAATTCGTATAGCTTTCTAGAAAGGGGGGGGGGCTAACAGACCTTTTATAAAATAATTCATTATCTAAAAAAAATGCAAACCGTTTCCTTCTTTTAAAATTTTTAAATACAGCGTGTAAGTTGATCACTATTTTGTTGGATTATCGTAATGTGTAGTCCGCGGAAGTTAGGCTAGTGTAGAAGAGTTCCGATTTTGAGGGGAGATAACTCACTTTTGAAAATGGGGAATGCTTCCCTTACTACTGTGTCTCCCCGTATTAAAAAATCTGACCCAGATCAAAAACACAAGTAATACTTCTATCCTTCATGTCTGAATTTAATGTTTAAAAGGGAAAAGAAATTAATGTATATGCGAGATAAAAATAAATCTAAAAAAAATACACACATTATTTTTGAGTTTAGGTTTGATATGACTGGTCAAGTCCTTAAATTTATCACTTACTGACTTTTTTTAATGCTTGATGGTGGTCACTAAATAGTATATATATGGAAACTTTAGGGCGTTTTGATTAAAAAAAAAAAAAAAAAAAAAAAAAAAAAAAAAACAAAGCAAAATTTTCATTTCTAAAACATAAACAAAGATAAGAGTTGTGTGCAACTTAAGCTTGCCAAGCTTAAGATGACATCTAGCTAATACAATCATTTACACTTAGTGACTACAATGTATTTCTTGTTTACACTTAGATCATATACCACATGTATTACTATAATGTTAATCATTGTCCACTCCTTGACAGATGGCATGACTCTGTCTACATTGGTCTATAAAGTATGTCAGTGTGTTTGAAATATTACTTACCAGTATATGTATTGTAGGTGTTACACACCTTATAATGTACCCCTCCCCCTTTTCAATTTATAAGTTTTTGGTTTCTTATTTTTAAAAAGGTCAGCTTTCTGTGATGCATCTAAAAGCTAGTTTAGAGAATTCAACCATATCTCAGTGATTGCCCAGTTTCATAGATTAAGATTCATCTAATACAGTTGTAAAAGAAATAAACAATTTCAATTTCTAATCTTTTTAAATATATACAAATGTAAAATGAATTCATGTGAATTTATTCACTTACATTCAAAGCCTTTTTCAACATATACCTAACTTGTACTTTTTTGGTTTGTGTACTACATGTATGTACAGATCTATGTGTTTAGGTTCACCAGGTGAAATGACCAAAATGACCAATCTGCCTGACCTCCGTGATTGACATACAACAAAACACTACTGTATGCAAAATACTGGTGTATTACACCTGGCACATATATTCTATTGTAGTGTTACCAAGTTATTACCAAATATTAATCCTACAACATCAGAAATATCCACACTAAAACAGAAGGAATTATTGAAAAAAAAGCCAACTTTCAAATAAAAAGGCACCGTTGCAAGGCTTTAAGAATAGATTAAAGGCAAAGCTAAAATTCATCTACTGTAGAAGTACTTTTTTTCCACGTGCCTGGTATTAATTTACGCTATGTACGTGGTCACAATTTCTCCGCGGAAATTTGTCCCAACGTACTCAAAATATGTGTAAGGAATATAGTGAGAGTTCAAGAAATCCCGCCGACTAAAGAGATTTAGAGATTCCGCAGAATTATGACCCCTTGGAAAATATTACGTCTACAGTACTCCAATGTACACTTATTATATGTATGAAAAAATGACTTTGTAGTATGTTGTGAACAAAATTGGGAACAAAGACTCATGAAATGTAACTTAAAAGATTCTATAGAATCCAGTAATTCCACAAACATCGAATTAACATACATGTGATTATAACAATCCTCTGTGAGGACAGGTACACAAGTTACCGAGATTTAACATTTTGCTACCTTTCTGCCTTTTTTTAACTGAGCTATATCTTTGAAATTTCTTTAAAAAAATACACTTTATTAAAAAATTAATCAAAACTAGATCTCAAATCCTACCTACAGTAGCACATGCTTCTAGCAAACACTCTTGTAATGAATTGGTGCTTATATCAGGGACCTATATATATATATATAGTATGTAGGTCCCTGCTCATATATAGCAAAGTGATTTTCATTCCCCTTGGCTTTTACAACTTATACTGTAAATATAATAGATATGAATTACGATTATAACAAAGCAAAATCAACTGTCCCCGGCTCTTCTTTATATGCATGTTTTACTGTATTACTTTTCAAAAATGTTACATTTTCATTACTTTTAAATTAAACTTTTCAAAGTGCTGCTTGTCACATCAAGCTCTTAAAGCAATGCCTTGGTGAAAAGAAAATTCTGACATAGCACATTGATCCAAATTATTTTTTTTTTCCGCAGTAACCTATGCCCCCTTATTGCTTAAGTGTATTGTTTCTCTCCACATACTACCTTCATGTGGTAGCAACAAAAGTTCAAAAAACAATAAAATCACATGGATTTAATGAATTAATTATTGTAAAAAACATTAAATTAAACAGTCTTCATTAAAAATTAAAACACAAGATCTGGTAAACAGTAAAAGATTTAAAACACCAAACTTATATGAGTAATAGATCTTGATTAGTAGGCAAAACCATTTGGGGTAGGATTGTCTGCCGTCACTTCCGGTCGTCATAGGAAGTGATCAAAGAAATCGAAAAAATCAACTTGTTTTAAAAACTTCTTTTGCATCACATTATAGCATCTTATTTGAAGTTTCGAAATGTGTCAGTCCCAACGGAAACAAAAATGACAACTTCCGGTTAAAAGAGAAAAACTACATAATTTGAGTATCTTTCTTTCCCTGAAAATTTTGTATAATTAAAGTATTTGTAATGATTTTTAGATATGTTATTCAGACTGCAAATGTCTACAGTAAAGTCTAATATCTCAGTAAAATTCCCTTCCGGTCGCGTGACTTCCTGTCCTCAAAAAAGAAGTTTCTACAAAATCTGGTAACGGTAAGAATTTTAAAACAAATTAAAAGGGATGTTAGACCTTGATGAGTAGACATATCCTCTGAGTTTAAGTGTCCGC
>NW_026930978.1:0-46788 GCF_032062105.1 Saccostrea cuccullata
CAAGAGGACAATATCACTAAGTGATGGTATCAGGGAGATTAAATTTGACGGTTAAATATTAAAGGAGGCAAGGTCAGGTCAAAGTCATTACCTTTTTCCCTGACATTAAGAATAAAAAGTTACTGTTTCCAATCATGTGATCCCTACTTGTAATTCGAAACATTGAATGATTTTCTTTTTGCATAAAAAGATACTACCATAAAGGGCCTATATGATGACATTACCAAATTGACACGGATAATTTAAATAAAATGGATCTTTGCTAATCCAAACTTCCTCTACTTTTCTTAATTTTTTAGGATTTATGAGTTATTTTTATATGCGTCCTATATTTAACTTTTCCCAATTTTCACATATAGTAAAGTTGTCACATAAAGGTACCAAATGATACAAATCTAAAAGTTTGGATGGTTTACTAAAAGAGAAATAACAATTTTTACGGATTTTTGGCTCAAATCTGTACTTAGATTGAAGCATTTAAAAGCCAACATAGTTCTAGTATGTGGTAAAAATCTTATTTATTTGATATATTTTAAAACTTTAGTCCCTTATTATTAATTTAACTTACATTTAAAATTTTTGTCTAGTCTTTAATTGCGTAAAAATTATAAGTAAAGTCAATGTTCTATAAAAATTTTGAGAGACAGAAAAGAAGATATTTTCATACGCAATCATTCCGCCAAAAATATAGTCCCTGCTAGTTTTCAAACGCAGTTTACCATTTCTAATTAAAGTTGTATAATTGTGATGAGGAAAGAAAAATATGGTCTTTTAAATCTCTTACATCTAAATATATTAGACATATCAACAAATGTACTTTGAATATCACTTCTAGTCAGAAACCCAGAGAAGAATCCTACCTTAAAAGCAATAGATTCAATAGTCATATAACTGTTAAATATTTAGTTTAAATATGTGTCTCTGATGAGACCAATTCGACTTTATAATTACCTGACTGTAAGCAATTTTCAGTTATTAATGTATTTTCAAGTACAATTTTGGACATCAGTGTAAAATAACTATGAAAGTTCTCATGGCCTGATATTGATTGACTGCTATTTTTGTCATTGTTTTAAGTTTTGCTTCCGTCTTATATCTTGCACTGTATTAATATATATGCAGTGTCTGTCCTAAGATTTAGGTCCTTAAGATCTATAACACATACCAATGATGTTAATTTATAAAATAATATTTTGATTACACCAGTAGTATCAACCTCTAGAATCAAGAAGTAAAATTTGAAGAAAAAAACTTAAAACAACGAAATTCCTTAAATTTAATACGTAAAAGCTTTTATTTACTATAGTAAAATCTTTCACACAATAGTATTCCATAGTTAACAAATGCTAACTACCCTATAAGTAGAATTTTAAGCGAGGATTCAATTTTGGCATCATTAGCGAGGATGCTGACATCGCTAAAATTGAATATCCCTAAAAATTAATTGCGTATTATTTGTAATACATTCTTTAGTAAGCTGTTTAAAATCGTTAAAATTACTTCTCGCTAAAAATGAAATACTAGATTTTAGGTAGATATCGATAAATTTGCATCTCGCTAAAATTTCACCTTATACGGTATAATATATCTTTAGAGTATGCCTCAAATCGGTAATATTCAGTGAACATGCTTTCTCAACAAACAATATATAGTTAAGTTTATCAACCAATTCAATATTTATATAAATTTACATAAAGCTAATACATGCTATATCAATTTATGTAGTTGTTTGTAGCTTTAGTTATTTGCTAATGATAACAAATACAAAGCTCCAAGCAGAATAAAGCTTTCTAAACACGCATTCTGTTTATCAAATTTGTCTTTATGAATTGCAAAAGAAGTCTTTTACATACATTTTTAATGGGTAAAATCATCAATCAATATATAGCATGAATGTATAAATGGTATTAGCCTGGATCATACTGTGAATGAAATGCAGATTTTATAGATTGAAAAGAATATGTATTTGCAAAGGTTTTAAAATATTTTAGTCATATAGTGATAGTCGGCATATATAGGATAGAACATATAAAAATATACAGCATCGAGGCGTCTTGTCATCCATTTCTATTTTTACCCACCGTTCAGTCGGTAGAGCGCTCGCTCCGTGATCGGGAGGTCGTGAGTTCGTATCTCGGCCGCGATTGACCCAGTTGATAAAATGGGTAGCAACTGTTCCTTCCTCATGCGCTCGGCACTTTGAAGTGAAAGTTGCGGGTCCTTTGGATGAGACCTTAAAAACCGAGGCCCCGTGTCAGCGGCAGGCGTTGGCACGATAAAGTTCCCTCATTGCTCAATGGCCGTGAGTGCCAAGTAAAGGTCAAAATTTGAAGCCCTTCCGGCATACGGTGACGTCTCCATATGAGTGAAAAATTCTCGAGAGGGACGTTAACAATATACAATCAATCAATCTATTTTTACTCACTCGTCCGAATGAAACCTTATTAATTCGAACAAATTACTTACTTGTACGCACCGATATTAATTCGTCTGTAACAAATTTCTACTTTTTCCCAACAATTTTTTTTCTGAAACAACGTATCAATGGAGTCAGTAAAGAATATATATATATATATATATATATATATATATATATATATATATATATATATATATATATATATATATATATATATATATATATATATATATATATATGTAAATTTCACCTCCAGCGTGCGTTTGATCCATTTACATGTACCATCTTTGATTTTCTAGGTTTGCCCCTTTATCAGAAAATGAAGATTAATTAATTGATTACTAATTGCTTAAAACTGATTTGTTAATATTTCATAAGAGAAAAATTATGAACTTTATTACCCCTACATGTACGTGCTAAGAAGAACAAAGATCAAATCTATTCGAACAAATGCATGAATTACTTGAAGGAAGAACAATTATAATATACAGCATATTTTTCCTTTTCACCTTTGATAAATTTTATATCACTTTAAAGGGAGTCATTTTTCAATGGGGGTCAATTTTTTATAGGACTAACATATAATATAACGACACCTAGGACTTTTTCTCTACAAAAAATGATTTTTCTACGGGTGTTTTGTAATTTGCAAAATGAGCATAATATCGACCATGTAATTTACTGAATGCCAGTGGAGTTGTTGTTCAAATCCCTGTATGTGTAAGTAGCCTGTCTCGGTTTAAAAGTTGATTATACTGCGAGATTACTCTTGAGGAGATAAAGGATATGGAGATAATGAACAGTATTTAATATCAAAGTTCCACTAAACAATACAAAACAGGAGCAGAGCAAAACACGGACCTCCAAAACATCAGAGGCGGGATAAGGTGCCATGGAGAAGTGAGCATCCCCTGCCGACCGCTTACATTCGCTCCTTGTCATATGCATGATTGGTAAATAACGAATTGATCCGTCGTCCATTCAGTGTATAGATAATGGACTAACAATGGGATGGAAAAGGTCATTCAGTATTTGAGTCAATGATAAATTGTATTAGCTGACAAGGTCATTGTATCGACCGTAGAACGTACGAAATGATTACTTTAACCGAGACTGCTGATATTCTTGTTTCATCAACTTGTTTATCAATAATTTTCCTCGTTTTAGAAATTGTTCATACAAATTGTTCATAGAGGATGCTCTTGCGTATCGAATCAACTGAGATTTACAAACTCCGTGTGCATGCGATGAAGGTATATTGCTGCATTAGTAACAGAAGTTGACGAGAGATAAGTTAAAGTCATCACGTTTATCATATAGCTTGGTCGTTAGATAATCAGTAGTGTCTTTATCAATTAAAATATCCAAGAATAAAACAGAAGTATGAGACTCTTTGATATCTTTTATCTCAAGCTCACCAGTATATATCGTATCGACACAGCAATGGAAATTACTATTGTTAATTGACAATACGTCGTCGATATATCTACTATCAAGTTGAAGGCCAAAGCAAGTGTTTTCTTTTTTTTCAAGCATAAGATTTTGCACATATTCTGCTTCATATAAATAGAAAAAAGGGTGTGCTAATAACAGAGGGCAATTAGAAACCATGGGAATTTCAATAGATTTTTGGAAGACCTGGTCTGCAAAAACCACATAGATCCTGTCAACTTCAAATACTTGAGTTTGCAATCAGAGTGTTTTTTAACAAAATAATTTTGCAAATCACCGATCAAAGAAAGTTTACGAGTTCCATTTTTATAGAAAGGAGCTGTCAATGATATGTAAAAGCCTGACATTTAATTATCGCGGGGAATGATTATGCATAAAATTTAAAAGTCGTAAGTTTTTAAGTCGTAGATTTTGGTAAAAATCTTGTGATTTCAAATTGTTCAAAAATTCTTTGGAATATGTTAGTATCCAAATCTGATTCACACCCTCTTGAATATATTGTTGCAAAGAAAATATGCCGGGATATATAAACACTATTTGCAGGTGAAAGCGTAATAATACGAAATAAATAAGGAAAGTTGGCGAGAGAAAAGCTGATGTCAACTCGATTAAAAATACAATTTAGTTGATTATAAGCCTTCGTTGTCTTTAGCTTAATAGAGCATCCAAAATGAAGCAGGTATGACAGACTCTGTGGTGTCTGTTCTTTATTGGTAACGTAATTACTTTCCCTAAGCTTATATATCAGATACAGCGACTATAGTTAAAACTGTAATTAAAACGAAGTCGAAATAAAAGGTTTTAAGAAAACTAATTCCTATAATTTTCCTTTACAAAATTACTTACATCTACACGTTCCTTTCTGCCCAGCCTGGTTATTGTACAACGTAAGACTTCAAATAATATAATTATCATATAAAATCATTTAATAATTACGAAGAAGTTTTCAGTTAAAAAATATTACTTTTTGTCAGTCTTATTTAAGATTTCACTTTAATAACAATACATTTATGGCAGAGCAAGCTTCCTGATATCAGATGTCAGATTAAAAAAAAGGATCTTTTGAAAACAGGAAAAATATAAAACTTACAATCAATACTAAATCAAATTAGACAGCAAATACATTTTTTTTTAATTTGCAAAATATTCTTACATCTTATAGCTCATACAAAAAAATTGAAAGAATGTAGGGTTTCTTTTACAGATATATTTGAAGGTTCCTTTTCCGATCCAATGTCTTCTGTTTCAAAACTTTCTGGGAAAACTGGGAAACCTATGACATTTCGATAACAAACATTTCTTTCACTAGTAATCTTACTGGACAGAGCTTTTATACCAAGCCTTGGAGAAATCTGAACTGCAAAGCTTCTAATTTTTTCTACGGAATATAATGTAATTCGTGTAAATTTGTTTATTTTGATCAAACAAAGGGGTAAGTTAAAAAAAGAATATCAGGTCATCGGTTTCAAATAAATCAAAGAGGTCAGCAGCTTTTATTCAAACATTTAATTTACCTGATCATTCTATTTTGTCAATGAAAATTAAAATTTTCGAAAGATTTAATACCACACAAACAGTCCATCACTGAGTACACCTTTCCATAGACAACGAGAAGAATTTTGGATTAGAAAACGAGGATAGAATTTTCCTATGGATGCAATGGCAATGTCGATAGTGTTGGAAATCTTTCCAGTTTATAGTGTAATAAATAAATGTAGATGTGATTGGACTTTTAAACATACTTTATTAGAGACGTAGTCTTGGGAATCAGTCTTACAAGAAACCTTTACTACACAAATTCTCTATAATTTATTACTGCCTTCTGTAAACCAATATTTAGGTCTACATCATATCGCACCAAACGTGAATCTGTTACTTTGAAACTTTTAAATAGTCTTCTTGAAAAGGTCAAGGAAAGCCCATTTCTTGATACCTCGAAGCTATAGGATCGAATGTGTGATTATAGATATTGCAAATCATTGGCTTTTTAAAACTGCACGTTTCACTGAAGAAAATGCAGCTAATACCATCCGTCTTTTCTTAAACCCCAAAACATGTATGCCAATAAAAGAACTGAAACAGTTAATGTAAGTAATTTATAAATATAACGTCTTGTATTTCCTACAAATATATATCGACTATTGCTTCCAAACTTTTCAATTACAACAAAACTTTACATGGCCTGGATATTGAGTATCTGAAACATAATCCTCTATCGTCTTCATGTTCTCCTTCACTCTATATCTATAGTCCTGCTGGACACATTATTACATGTGACGCAAATATAGTTAAAAATGAGGACCTGATACCACTTATTTTAAAGGGTCCCTAGATATAGGAAACGTCGATCCTTTAATTGGCGTCAGAATATAGTAAATATTATGGATTCAGTTGAAGACTACACCAGACGATGGACCAAATATGAAAAATAGGAGACGTTGACACTTTCTCAGAATGGGATCAATGATAAAACCACGTATTAAAAGATTGAGGGGCAATACTGATAGATCCCTCTCTAAGGAAGAAATACTTCAAATCATATGTCAGTTTTAAATATTTTAAATATCCCAAGGAATCAAAATGGGTGAACTACCATCTATTTACGAGTGGTTATCAAAAAGTTCGTGGACCGAGGCTACAAAATTAGTAATACATGTAGGTAGTCTAACTTACAAATTTTTAAGGAACATAAAACAACAATTAAATAAAGAAATGTTGAAAATTTCAGCTTGGTACGGTCATTATTTCCCAAATTATTATAAAATAAATATGGAACAATAGTGTCCCAACACATACCCGAATAAACGTGATTTTTATATCAAATCAAAAGAGTTTTTTCAGTTACACTTCGGTCGAAATCTCCCGTTTTCGAGAATGCGCCGCCTGGACATACCATTGCTTACAAAAACATTACTAGTTTATTTAAAAAAAAATTATGATTTGTGGTTTATTCTATAGAAAGAAGAGATGTTGCTGAACTAGATATTTAAAAATTCATTGATGTACCTAAAGCTGTTTTAATTTTATGGCTCTAGTCCTCGATCTTTTTGATAACCCTCGTATATATTGGATTAGAAAACTTCATTAGAAATCCGTACAAACAAAGAAACTTACATAGACAGTTCAGTAAATGTTCAATCAAGCCTCTTTCTTTACTCCTCATTAAAATATTAACAAGAGAAACTTCAAGAGCACTGTGCAACATTATATTCAGGAAAAAATGTAAATCAGATGTGGATGCTTAAAAATTACAAAGATCTTTTGAGAATTTGATATTACAAGATTTCATCAAAATCTACAGCTTAAAACTTACAACTTTTCAACTCTATACACAGCCATTCCCCATGATAAATTAAAGTCTAGGCTTTTTGATCTCATTGACAGCTGTTTTTTTTAAATTAAAATGGAACTCGTAAATTTACTTACCTTGCCATTGGTCATTTGAAAAATTATTTGTTAAAAACATTCCGATTGTACACGTAAGTACTCTGAAGTTGACATCAAAAAGAAGCTCGAGTTTCTGAATGACAATATCAATGTTGTTTTTGGAGACCAGGTCTTCTAACAATCTATTAGAATTCCCATGAGTACAAATTGTGCCCCGTTACTGTAGACCTATTTTTTCATATGAAACAGACTTTTTGTAAAATCTTATGCGTGAAAAGGAGAAAAAACTTGTTGTGGCATTCAACTTGACATTTAGATATATCAAAGACGTCTTGTCAATTACCAATAGTAAATTTAATTCCTATGTCGATATGATATATCCTGATGAGCTTGAGATAGAAAAGATAGAAATAGGAAATGGGATACAGTGCAGGGAAATAATTTTGTTACAGCATCAATGCTGATTTTGGTGCTTCCTATGCTTGCTGATTTTTGATGCTTCCTTTACTTGCTGATTTTGATGCTAGTTATCCTTATCCTGATCCTGGTTTGATCCTTATCCTGATGCTGGTTTGAAACTAGTTCAATGCTAGTAATGCTACCGTAAGTAGGATTATCCTGCCGGAAGTGGATAATTCAAAAACAGCATCGCTATTTTAAGCCATTAAAATAATTTTTGGGGTAATTTTTATTTGTAATTTGTATTAAATGACTTTCCTTTATCTGTTTTCACTTTGATCAATGCTAGTTCTATCCTTTGCTTGCTGATGCTGATCCAAGTAATGCTGTTTTTTAAATGCTGATGCTAGTTCTATCCTGATCCTATTTATGCTGATCCTGATGCTGGTTTATGTAACAAAATTAGTTCCCTGCACTGTTTGCGTTAAAATGTGTGACTGCGGAGAAGGGCGTTAAAGGCATCCTTTCGTTAGTTCTATGGTCGATACAATGACCTCGTCAGGAAATACGATTTATCATTGAGTCAAATGCTGACTGACGTTTTTCATAAATAATTGTCAGTCCATCGTTTACAAAACTAACAGTTAATTTTGTCAGGTCTTTGATCTGGCTACCGTACACATGTATCCAAACTCCTTGAAACTATGTGAAAGATTAAATATTTACGGCGACTGTGTCATCAAATTATGAACTCTTGCACAATCTTAGATTTAATATTCAAGTCGACTGGGTCTTTCAAATCATGAACTTTTGCACAATCTTTGTCTTTTATCATGGTCCAACTAACAAGAAGAAACAGAATTGTTTACAGATTTTTTTCTGTTTTTGATAATTTTAACAAAAATTACACGGCAAGTGTGACCAGTCAATGCTCCACCATGGTATCTAGATCCAATACTGATGTTTCAGTTGCAGTATCGTATATATCTTCAAACCAACACAGAATTACCCGAAACAGGACTGGTTTGGGGAATATCTTAAAGCAATAATCATGCTTTTATGAGTCATATTAAAAGTTTGGGTTATTTCTGGCCGTTACTGCCCTAATATATATTCCTAGTCAGTCATTACTTTAAATTGAATATATTCAATCAGAGATGCTTTATCATCAGAAGACGGGAGAAAGTTGAATTTATTTGGAGGGTAGGTGGGTGGCTAAGCTTTCCAAACAAATATAGTTCCTAGTACTTATAAACAGTTGTATGGAATTTAATCAATGAATGATGAATAATAGGATCCTTTTGTTCAAAATCCCTGTTAAGGGTACATTTTATAAAGATGTGTATGTGAGTAGAGGGAAAACATTAGTTTAGTTTAAATTGTGAGCTAATTTATGCATTATGATAGGTACACAAAGCCTATTTGACTCGAAGGAAGATGTTCACACTGGATATAATGACATAGGCTTGTCTAACTATACAAACAAACTGCTATAGGTAGGAGGGGACTCATCTGTCCAATCTTTCTTAATATCATCTTTGAAATTTGAGATCACATTTAAATCGGCTGGGACAATGTGACGTTCTTCCTGCTCTGTATTTCCAGAAGATTGAGGGGATATCGGGGCATTTCTAGGTTCTTCTCTACAGCTATTCATGTCGATAGTTTCTGTAGATGAAGGACTATGTATAGCAGGATCTTGCAATGTTTGTGTTGTGAATTGGGTCCCTGTTTGTCTAGACGCATGTCCTAAAAAATACATTTGATCACAATTTCTTATGTTGACGGTTTCTTCAATAGAAATACAACTTAAATGATACGCATATTTTGTGGAAGACATAAAATAAACAAAAACATCTAATAATGTCGGCGACATACGAGGGTTGTTCGGAAATTATTGAGACAGTTACATTTACTCCATAAAGGATAGAGATAATTTCATGAAAATTCATCAACTTTTTATAAAGAACTAGTAAAACACTTTCTAATTCCTCTGTTAATAAGAAACGTTTTGGTGAAATGATAAACATGCATATGTCTATCGACCCGGAGCAGCATCATTACTTCTTTTAACGTCACTTCAGCCGGAGATGGTTTTGCATGTAAAAACGATCGTTTAAAAACGAAGTTTAATACATTTCCTTTTTTGTCATCACAAATAACATTACAAAACCAAACAGTTTCTTTTCTTTAAACTATTCTTTTAAAATGTATGCTGTTGCTGTTGCTACCCCAGTGTAAAAATTTTATTTGTGGAAAAAGATGATTAAGAATTATGCAGTGCCGATCTATGCAAAGCGGGTCTACGATATGAATACAGTACGTAATAACTGATGGTCGTCCGGAGTTTTTGATTTTACTCTGGTTGAATTAATTGTAAAATAAAAATGTATTCCAAAGAAATAAGATACCCTAACACATTATATTTCTTCTTGTTGTGTTATTGTTTAGCAGGTCGTTCAGTCTGGAAAAGAGTTCTACATTGCGCTACACAAAATTTTAGGTGTGCTGGCTGCTCCGCCCTTGACGTCAAAATCCTATTTTCTGTTCTTAGCAGATTTCTCTACCGCGTTTTATTTTTTATGATCTCCGTACTCCTGATCAAACTTCAAACAAAGTTGCACAACATGAATTTGAAATAAAGCAGGACAATTATATACATGAATTGAATTATTTTCGCTCTTATTATAGGTCCCCGAAGAGTTAGAACGTTGGTGTCACATATTTTCAATATCTGATTTTGGGACTGCTCCGGGTACCCCTACTGTTGACGCATTTATATACCATTGCACAGAAAATATTTAATAATTGTAAAATATTTTTTGTTTTTATTAATTCTTTGTGTATGTCAAACGTATATGCAAATTTTCACCAAACGACGTTCATTAGTAAGCAAAATATACACAATGTCTCAACAATTTTCGAACAGCCCTCGTATGATTGCATATTGGATGCTTGGTTTTCTATTAACTCAAAATATAAATTTAGAAAGATTAATGCCTTCGTATTCTTTTATATTGGCCTTTCAATTCTTCTATTTTCATTATTTTTAACAACTATGTTAAAATGCTCTGTAAATGATATACCATGTAAACTATAACCTGATAATATTGAAATTATTATGTTACATTTAGATTATTAAGCCCTTTTATCATTTATCTAAAATATGTATGTGATAACCAACTATATCCTCTGTAATTACATGTATATAATGATATAGATTATAATATCAGAATATTTTATTTGAGTAATTTAGTAAATTATAGAGCCACATTACTCAAACAAATTTTGTCTGAATATAACAAACTGTTTTCGGAAAAGAAAAATATCAATTACGCTCAAAGTCAGCTGGATCGATATATGTTTGGACAGTACAAACGTCTAATTCTAAAATATTTCTGTTGGGATCAGTTGCAATGAAAAAGTGAGCATCTAAATTTCATCAAAATCAGTTTCCAAAATGCATCTTACCGTAATTCATTGGAGTTTTAAAAAAATTGATTTTCCAATGTATTCATTCCTAGTATGTAAAACTTTAATTGTCAATTGTGGCCCCGCCCTACCACTGGGGGTCATGATTTGAATCTACACTACCTGAGGTGCTTCAACTTGAGTTTCATCTTTCCTGGCCCAGTGGTTCTAGAGAAGAAGATTTCAAAGATTTTTCCTATATATTCCTATGTAAAACTTTGATAAGCCATTGTGGCCCTGCCCTACCCCCATGGGACATCATTTGAACAAACTTAAATCTACACTACATGAGGATGCTTCAACAATAAACATGAGTTTCATCTTTCTTGGCCCAATGGTTTTGAAGAAGAAGATTTTTAAAAGATGCAATTAATTTTTCCCTAATTCATAATTATCTTCCCTTGGAAGAGGGCTTGGCCTTCCATTTGAACAATTTTGAATACCCTTCATCCAAGGATGCTTTGTGCCACTGGCAAGTTTGCTTGAAATTGGCCCAGCAGTTCTTGAAAAGAAGTCCAAAATGTGAAAAGTTTACAGACAGACAGACACCAGACAAAATGTGATCAGAAGAGCTCACTTGAGCCTTCAGCTCAGGTGAGCTAAAAACTAAATTTAGGCATTAGTTTAACCTGTTAAAATGGTGATTTCTTCCTCTTCTTTAGCTTTACATAGTTAAACAGCACATCCTGGGAGACCTGTCAAAATAAACTCAGTACAATGAGTACATATTTCTGTAAAGCTTCAATGTCATGAAAACTAATGTTATTGTTTGTTATTTTTTAGATTATTCATGGAAATATAGACCTGAATTTTGTTAAGTCTTTATAATACCAACCCGTCATATTAAACAAGAGGCCCATGGGCTACATCGCTCACCTGAGCACTATGGCTAGGAAAAAATAGAAATTGGTTTATTATTGAAAAGCTTCAATCCAAAAGTAGTCCCATGACCAGTCATGGCCTTGCTATTCTTGAGAAGATGAGAATTTGACTATATATATCTATGTAAACCTTTGGTTGGCCATTGTGGCCCCGCCTTATCCCCAAGGGTAATGATTTAAACAAACTTGAATCTGCACAACCTGAGGATGCTTCCATATGAATATGATCAATTATGGCTTTGCTATTCTTGAGAAGAAGATTTTTAAAGAATTTTCCTATATATTTCTATGTAAAACTTTGGTCGGCCATTTTGGCCCCTCCCTACCCCCAGGGGTCATGATTTGAAGAAAATGGAATCTACACTACCTGAGGATGCTTCCATATAAATATGATGAATTAAGTTTTGTCATTCTTGAGAAGAAGATTTTTTTAAGAATTTTCCAATAAATTTCAATTGAAAACTTTGGTCGGCCATTTAGGCCCTGCGCTACATGCAGAGGTCATGACTTGAACAAACTTGAATCTACATAACCTGAGGATGTTTCCCCGTAAGTTTCATCTTTACAGCCACAGTGGTTCTTAAGAAGACTTTTAAAACATCCCACCAAATTTTTCTTCTTTCCCAAATATCTCCCTTTGAATGAGAGCGTGGCCCTTCATTTGAAGAAACTTAAATCCCCTTCACCCAAGGATGCTTTGTGGCAAGTTTGGTTATTTCGAAATTAGCTCTGCGGTTCTTGAGAAGAAGTCGAAAACATGAAAAGTTTACAGACAGACGGACAGACAGACGAACGCTGGACAAAATGTGATCAGAAAAGCTCACTTGAGCCTTCGACTCAGGTGAGCTAAAAAACTAAATTTACGCATTAGTAAAACCTTTTAAAAATGGTGATTTCTTCCTTGTCTTTAGCTTTACATACTTAAATAGCACATCCTGGGAGATCTGTCAAAACAAACTCAGTACAATGAATAAATATTTCTGTATAGCTTCAATGTCTTAAAAGACTAATGTTATACATGTAGTTTGGTTTAATTTAGATTATTCATGAAATTATTCATGGAAATGTTTCATGATGCATTGATAAAAGTTGTCTGATACTCTCAAAACTGTAACACATTTCTTAATTTACTTTCCGATTGTCTCAAACCTGTTAGATATAAAGGTAGCTAGAAATATGTCCAGAGGACATGAATGCCCCGCCGAGGGTATATTAGTAAAGCAACATGAAAATTTGTATAAATGTATGAAATTTGATCAGAATATCTTGAATTGTGATGCAGTTGAAATGCTTACATTAGTATGTATCAGCATATGAAGTTTGACACTAATTTCATTAAAGTGAGGTCAAGGTCAAAGGAAATGCCAAGGTCAACAAACTGTAGATTCAGTTGAAAAGCTATCATCAGTAAGTATCAGCATATGAAGTTGAAAAAATATTATAAATCTTTAAAACTGATTTTTAAAAACACAATTTGATAGAGAGGTCAAGGTCAAAAATGTTGATGCATTTGCATATCTCTCCTCAATATGTATCAACATATGAAGTTTGATAAGAATATCTAAAATGATATCTTTAATTAAAACTGACTTAAACACAATTTGATAACAGTGAGGTCAAGGTCAAATAAAAGGTCAAGGTCAAATTGTTGATGCAGTTGAATTGCTTACATCAGCATTTATAAGCATATGAAGTTTGACAGTGATTTAGGAAAAGTGAGGTCAAAGGTCAAAGGAAAGGACAAGGTCAAAAATGTTGATGAAGTTGAATTGCTCTCATCAAATAAATATGTAACAGCATCTGAAGCTTGATAAAAATATCTCGAATGGTATCTTTAAAACTAAGTAAAACACTAATTAAAGATAAGTGAGGTCAAGGCCAAAGGAAAGGTCACGGTAAAAAATGTTGATGCAGTTCAGGGTCCGACACTCGTCATAATTTGGTCTCGCCATTTGGGCAACCTTGGTATGATCACAGGTTGCCCGAATGAATTTCAGGTCGTCCAAATAAAATATCAGTTGAACAAAACTTAATGTGCAATTGCTTAAAATTTGTTAAGATAATTAGTAGAAGTTGTACGTGTATTGTATTAAAAAATGTAAACCAGACATTTTTGGAATTTAAAGATGTAAACTAGTATTTTTTATCACACAAAAATAAAAGCAAAATCAGACATGCAGAATGCTAAAGTTTGTAGCTTAAAACATTCATTTTCACTTGCCATGAAGGCCTAAATAAATAGGGTCAAATAACCCAGGACAGAATTAATCTGGTGTTATATAACAGTGGACACCAAACATGGCTGTCTAACAGCAGAAAACGATCATTATGATCAGAAAGTTGTAGGGAAATGCAAGATGTTACAATGATTTACTCTTTATATTTAAGGTGATTGTTGACTAAGTTGGCATATTTGATATCTCAAATAAAATTTTATTAAAGACTAAAATTAGTAAAAATTGCCTCAGCTGATTGATCGAACGCATTTTTGGCAGGAGAAGAAATCTACGCCGCTGCAATTTGTTGAATGGGTTGGTTTTGTTACAGGAAGATATGTTTTCAAGGTCTTATGAAGTTTAGTTTAAAATGTTAAACATCATTATTGAATATTCCCAACTTGTCCCAGGTCGTCATTTGGATGAGACAGACTTAAAATCAGGTCGTCCGAAATCATTTCAGGGTGGAAATGACGAGGTGACGAGCGCGAATGTCGAACCCTGCAGTTGAATAGCTCTCATCAGTATGTATCAACATGTGAAGTTTGATAACACCATCTTGAGTGGTATGTTTAAAACTGAGCTGAACACTAATTTAAGAAAAGTGAGGTCAAGGTCAAAGGAAAGGTCAAGGTCAAAAAAAGTTGATACAGTTGCATAGCTCTCATCAATATCTATCAGCATATGAAGTTTAATAATAATATCCTGGATAGTTTATTTGAAACTTAGCTTTGAACTAGTGTTGTAAAATCGGACATATTTTACTATCGATTATCAAATTGAATCGGAAGAACACAATCGATTATATAATCGATAATTTGAACTATTAAAAAGCTTAAATTTATTAATTCAGCATGAGTAGAATTCCATGACATTTGACCGCGAACTTCAACTTATCTTTATTGGCATACGACATTTTACACAATTTACAAATAACCGAGTCCATCTGTATATTATTTTTGCATGGAGGCCCATCGCCCTTTTTCAGAAAGCCAAAAAATTTCAAACTTTAGATCGTGTTGCACCAGGATATTGATATAATTAGGCGTCAACCTCTTCACCATGCACGTTCGCCATTTTGTTTACACCAATTAGAGTGACGTCCCTTTGGTGAATATAAAAGGGAAACCTGATCGGCTTAAGAACTACGGCATGAAAAATATAGCGATCTATCGATGATAATATTAACAATCGATTGTCGCCGATCTGGGCCTTTAAACGACGATTTTTCGATAGTCGGCGACTATCGTAACAACACTACTTTGAACAGAGCTAAACACAAAGTGTGATGGAAGGACAGACGGAAGGATGGAAGGACAGAAGGACGGAAGACAGACATGACAAACACTAAATGCCCCAGCCATATTCATGGCAGGGCATAAAAATAAATACCTGTATAATGATAATTATCCTTGTAATCCTTTCAAATGTTGTACATTACATCCTGTAGATATCAAAATTAACACAAACAAATTAAGAACTGAGACAAGAATTCTCTTGTGAATGCAGTAATCTGTAATAAAAGTTCTTGGTACATTTCATGATCATGCCAGATTATTCTTTGCAACAATTCAATGGATAAGCTTATCGTTATTATACACTTTTCAGAATCATATTGCTTATTTTGTAATACGAGCATCGGACTATTTTTTTTTTATTTGTGCTTTTGTTAATTGATAAAAGGCATAAAAATTTCGTTAAAAACAGCGAACAAAAATATTATTCTCCCACCTACGTCCAAGTCCATTTTTAAAACTTAACATATTCCAATGATTTTTAAATATTTTATAGATATTTATAAGGATTTTCATAGAACATTACCTACGGTACTTGAGAGAACAAAGAAAGATTACTCTACAACTGTGGAATAACTTGATATGAATCGTTATTTTAAAAATTTATAACACAGCTTTTTTATGTCTCTCTCACGGGTGAGGGACACATGTTTGTAGACAAAAAACTATAAAACAATTTTTTTTTAACAAAATTCAAAGCAATGTACAAGTACAACATTGTATTTTAATAATATGTATGTGATTAATTTCTTTTTTTGAGTAAAACATAAAAACAGATATAACATCCCTACTCATGTTATTGTGATTTAAATTCAAGACACATGGTTTAGGTTGACCCATTCAAAGGTTATAGGATGGAGCCAGTTTTATAAATTAAATTGGCAGTATTATAAACAGGAAATTGGTATAGTCTGTTTGGACACTGTCTATTTCTTTTGAAAAGATGTCCTGTGAAAAATGTGTTTCTAGACCTTTATGAAAACTCATTATTTTCAACAGAAAAAAATGACATTTTTTGGACTCCTTAAAAATTATTGGGCATTGCTACCATTGCCCAGTTTACAATACCACTGTATCATAACTCTTTAGTGTGCAGTGTAGAGAGGGTTTCTTTAACTGTGGCATTGTCCAGTAGAATTAGAACTCTTTAGTGTGCATTGTAGAGAAGGTTCCTTAACCTGTGGCGTTGTTGATGAGAATCAGAACTCTTTAGTGTACAGTGTATAGGGTCCTTAACTGTGGCGTTGTCCAGTTTACAAAATCACTTCCTTGTTTATGTTATCAAATGACAACATAACTTACTTTGATTACTAACAACCCCATACCCTTAACCCTATATTACTGCTTTCAACAATGATTTGTAGTCTTATACATACTTTCAACAGTGACTTTGATGCTTGTTAATACTCAATTCCAACTCTTCAAAGTCAGTCGCCGCGTCGCCGTCGGTTCTACTTGACCGAGTTGTCGTTCTGAAATTATTATTTCACATTACGATCCCAATGTTTATATTCTTGACTCAGTTCAGCTTTGAGCACATGTAAAGGCTTTTTTATTGCTTATTCAATTTTTGACAAAGCTTTCTGACTAATAAAAGTCACACTCATTAAACTGATATTTTAATTTTGATTAAACTGCTGGTCACGTGACAAAGAAATATATTAATGTAACGAGGCAATCTCTCACCAGAGGGACCACTCCGCTTACGGAGCGGAGCCACTCAGCACACCTCGGCCGATTCCTACCTCATCTAAGATGTAGTTCACGGAATCAGCCGAGGTTTGCCGAATGGGAGCGGAGCGTAAAAACGCCCTCTGGTGAGAGATTGGAACATGAGGAAGTATATGCATTTTGAAAAAAAAAATATCGAAAGTGGGTTAAAAACGGGACAAAATCATCGTACATTGAAAAAAAATATCACTGAATGTGCGTTAAATTTGAAACATCAACGCATTTTAATTTTTTTTAAGTGCGTTCGGAGTGTACATCAACATTTTTACCATTGAAACTCTAAACTCAAAAAAATTTAAACAACATTTCCGGACTAAATTTTTTTTTTAAACTAATAGGGGGCAATCAAAGAAATAAAATTCAACTTACTTGATGAGAGAGAAAGAGAGGTGGGTGGGGGGAGGGGTATGGGCATTTACGAGAGCCAACTGTCCGGCCACTGCTTATTGCCAAACTGCCAACTGCCGGTGTCGCATAATAATTCAAAAAGTTCGTGCCATAAAAGGATGTATTCGCTTTAACAAAGGAATTTACCTTTAGGAGAGAACAATTTCCCGGAAAAAGTGACATTGAATAATTAAGATTTATTTGCTGTTTTCTATCGTACATATGTCTAAATTTTCCAAATTTGTATTTTATACCTGAAATTTATTATTTACAACTTTACAATAAACCTTCAAAGTTGACTGAAACACCATTTTGTCCGCTATTCAACTGTTGATTTTTGCATGAATTTTGGCCTAGAAGTCCTTCAGGGCAGGCCTGCCCCTAAATAAAATTGTGATATTTTGATAGGTTATGATGTTAGGAATGATTTAAGATAGGATTTGGGGGGGGGGGGGGGCAGTCCTGCCCTAGGGTCGAAATTCCCAAAAATCCTACGAAAAATAAGGAAACCTGATTTTGAACATCTGCTTCAAATTTCGACCTATTAATTTCATAGACGGACTAGCTCAGTTGATATATGAGTTAGTTTTACTCCGTGAATTGCTTCTTTTTAAAGTCGCGGTTCGAATCCACCTGGCACCACACTTTTAAAGTTTTAAATTTCGTCCTTTCAAAGGCAATTTAGTTTTTTTTTAATAGACTTGTGTATTTTCCTTCAATTATCTATCGTTTATGTATGCCCATTCTTGATACAAGAAAAACTATAGAGACAATCAAATGTACAGTTGTCAGTCAGGCGGAACATACCTCAATATAATCACACTTTCTCCGAGGACAAGAGTAACTCACTCTGTGTTATTTGAGCTGCGTCGAAGTTTAATTGCATATATTCCTTAGAATTTAATCACATTGATTTTGGCTACATATATCAGTAACTGTACTCCCTTGGATTTCATTTAGGCCTGTATAATTTGCACACATTAATGACATTTTTTTATATAGAATTTCAGAGACAGTAGACATTACCATTATGCACAATGAGAAGTAAAGACAAATATCAATTATTGCATTTGGAGAAAACAAACTCATAAAATCAATGAAAAGGTTTCTTCTACCTCTATTCACTGAAATAAAGATTTAGGAAAAAAACAAATTGTTAAATGGATTCGGCCTAATGTCATTAATTGGAACGGAAATCGACAGGCTTTTTGAAGAGAAAAAAACCAAGCCCGTTCCTATAGGTCAGGGGCCCGTTTCACAAACGTTTCCTAAGATATGTCGTAAGACATAACTTAAGATATGCCTAACTTATAACTTAGGAAGTTCCTAAGATTTGTCACAGCTGTTTCACGAAACAATCTTATCTTAAATTTTTCCTAAGTCGTTTCTTAAGTTGTGTATAATTTAAAGACTAATGAAATAACCTCTCTGCTCTATCTACAACTCTCAGTATGTTAGCATGGGTTATATTTTTAGCTTCAAGAGGGGAGGGGCGAGACATTGGGTCAAGGTCATGACACACCCTTAGGTTATAAGCAATCTTAGTGTGGAGTAGTAGATTCTAATGTCCCTCTGTAATAAAGATATGGACGGGACACGATTGCACAGACAGACGGACAGACGGATAGACACCTAGACGGACAGACAGACAGACGGACAGACGGACAAGGTGATTCCTATATACCCCCCCAAACTTCGTTTGCGGGGGGTATAATAAGTGAGATCAAGGCCAAAGGAAAGGTCAAGGTAAAAAATGCTAATGCAGTTGAATAGCTCTTATCAATATGTATCAACATGTGAAGTTTGATAACACCATCTTGAGTGGTATGTTTAAACTGAGCTAAACACTAATTTAAGAAAAGTGTTTTCAAGGTCAAAGGAAAGGTCAAGGTCAAAAAATGTTGATGCAGTTGCATAGCTCTCATCAATATCTATCAGTATATGAAGTTTAATAATCATATCCTGGATAGTTTATTTGAAACTTAGCTTTGAACACAGCTAAACACAAAGTGTGATGGAAGGACAGACGGAAGGACGGAAGACAAACATGACAAACACTAAATGCCCCAGCCACATTCATGGCAGGGCATAAAAATAAATACCTGTATAATGATAATTATCCTTGTAATCCCTTCAAATGTTGTACATTACATCCTGTAAAAGATGTCAAAATAAACAAACAAATTAAGAACTGAGACAGAATTCTCTTGTGAATGCACTGCAGTAAACTGTAATAAAAGTTCTTGGTACATTTCATGATCATGCCAGATTATTCTTTGCGACAATTTAATGGACTAGCTTATCATCATTATACACTTTTCAGAATCGTATTGCTTAGTTTGTAATATAAGCATCGGACTATTTTTTTTTATTTGTGCTTTTGTTAATTGATAAAAGGCATAAAAATGTCGTTAAAAAACAGCGAACAAAAATATTATTCTCCCACCTACGTCCAAGTCCATTTTTAAAACTTAACATATTCCAATGATTTTTAAATATTTTATAGATATTTATATGGAATTTCATAGAACATTACCTACTTGAGAGAACA
Organism: Saccostrea cuccullata; assembly: GCF_032062105.1. Lineage (NCBI taxonomy): Eukaryota > Metazoa > Mollusca > Bivalvia > Ostreida > Ostreidae > Saccostrea > Saccostrea cuccullata. The sequence goes on from NW_026930978.1 coordinate 20,190, forward strand.
AAGAATGATTACTCTACAACTGTGGAATAACTTGATATGAATTATTATTTCAAAAATTTATAACACAGCTTTTTTATGTCTTTCTCACGGGTGAGGGGCACATGTTTGAAGACAAAAAACTATAAAATAATTTTTTTTAACAAAATTCAAAGCAATGTACAAGTACAACATTGTATTTTAATAATATGTATGTGGTTTTTTTTAGTAAAATATAAAAACAGATATAACATCCCTACTCCTGTTATTGTGATTTAAATTCAACCCATTCAAAGGTTATAGGATTGAGCCAGTTTTATAGAAATAAAATTGACAGTAAACAGGAAATTGGTAAAGTCTGTTTGGACACTGTCTATTTCTTTTGAAAAGATGTCTTGTGAAAAATGTGTTTCAAGACCTTTATGAAAACTCATTATTTTCAAAAGAAAAAAATGACATTTTTTGGACTCCTTAAAAATTATTGGGCTTTGCTACCCAGTTTACAATACCACTGTATCATAACTCTTTAGTGTGCAGTGTAGAGAGGGTTCCTTAACTGTGGCGGTGTTCAATAGAATAAGAACTCTTTAGTGTACAGTGTAGAAAGGGTTCCTTAACTGTGGTGGTGTTCAATAGAATAAGAACTCTTTAGTGTGCAGTGTAGAGAGGGTTCCTTAACTGTGGCGGTGTTCAATAGAATAGGAACTCTTTAGTGTACAGTGTAGAGAGGGTTCCTGTGGCGGTGTTCAATAGAATAAGAACTCTTTAGTGTACAGTGTAGAGAGGGTTCCTTAACTGTGCCCTTATCGATGAGAATAAGAACTCTTTAGCAGTCTAGTCGAACTCTCAAACGGGGGTATACCCTCAAACGAGGGTTTTCCTTCCCTTAATGCAACGCGTGAAAGCGGAAGTGGAATTCAACAACGATAACTCTTCTTATCTAAAAAATAAATATTTTTTGTAATCACAAACATACAAAAATGAATTGTCTACACTTTTGTTTTCAATTTAAAACAATGATAAAAATGTTTTCGTTTCATTTCGTTTCATTTTTGTATTTACCTCATTTCTGAAGCACAAAGGTTTGTTAAAAGGACAGAGAAAATTCGGACGGGCACACAAGAAAGTATCGAAAAATAATAAATAACATGTTGATTACACAAGATTTGTAATACCGGGGAAGGGAATTATATGTACATGTTTAGGAATGGGTGATGGAAATCAACGCTTTGAGGGTGCTCATAGTCTGTGTGGCTTGTTAGAGAAGTTTGTCAATCTTTTCTTTCACGTGTTTTGTAACGGTGTAATAGTCAATCAAAAATATGTGTGACATGGAATACTTGTAATATTTTGACACATCTGTATTCCAGAATACCTATATTTTTGAGCCTTTGAATAAGTAATATTTTTTATCTTTGTGGGTTTGACCAGCAATAACTACGAACATTTTTGTATTTTCATTTAATGGTAAGATATAAAAAAAATCTTCTCACACCACTAAATGTACAGAAAATATGTAATTATCGATGTCAATGACTTATTTATGTTTATGACAATACAATTGGGTCATTCTTTTGCTATAGTTAATACGATATGAATACAAAGAGCCATAGCTGCCTTACCGACGACTCGGCCTACACAAGTATTTAAAAGGAAATCACCTGTTTCTATTTATAGATACATGTACCTTTTCAAATCAAAATCAATCCACATGTATCTTATCATTTTTGAACCACTGTTATTTTTTCATACTTGCAAGTTTGTAGCATGACAGTATTTTTACTTGTCCAATACTCTAATTCTAAACAAAATTGTTTGAAAATTTTAAAAATAAAACAGACTACAGCTATGACTTTGGTTCATTAAAATAGTTTAAGACTGTTTTTCCCCAAGATACTTTCAATGTGTAGTGTTGTATATTATATATCTCTTCTAAAAAAATATTTATACATGTGTGTATTTTAAAATATTAAAAGAAAACACAGGAAAATCCACACAAAGAAAAACAAGAGGCCCATGGGCCACAACGCTCACCTGAACCACCTCGGCCCAATTGTTCTTCAGAGGATGAAACAAAGGCACTTTTCCTCCATGAAATATGTTTTCCAAGGGTAACTTATAGACTAGATTTGTGGCCTCTTTAGTAAATTAAATCCATATAAGAGGGGAATGTTTTAATTCCAAATGAACCATCTGTTTACTTAATTACATTTAAGTGCAGAGGCTTTTAACACGCTGTTGTTTAAATATGTTCTCATTTCTCAAGACTGTCACAGGTAATGATTGTATATAATTATATTCATTTTTTATGCTTACATCAATTACAAAAATTGCAGTTTTAAAGATGTTTTTAAAATTTTATTTGATTTCAAGAATTATAACAAATGTTTTGTATTATTAGAAGTAAAATGTTACACATGCATGTATATTAGTACAGATTAAAAATTGAATTTTGATACATTTTGAGTACAGTGTATATAATTTAAAATTTGACACTTAAACTTTGTTAGGAATCTATCTTAATGAAGGAATTCCTTACTAGTGACAATTGAAGAGGATATCTCGATATATAATTATACTAGTATTGATTTAGATAACATTTATAAACTTGAGAATGAATGTTTAATGAAAAATAATACAGCATCAAAAATTTTAACAATACAGTCATAATACATATATTTCTTAAATATGTTGTTTACATGAAGAAAATAATCACCACTCAAAATAAATAATCTTTTCCAATGAAAATCGAAAAAAAGAAAAGATTATGTGAGTGAATTAGAAAGGAAAAAAACCATTTTAATATCACAGATCAAAATTTCTAACCTCAGATTCATGCCATATTGTTGGAAAGAATATTTGTAATTCAAATGATATATCATGTTATATAATATTTTGATTGTACAGTGTATTTTTCTTCAACATATTTCTTAAAGAGGTAGGTTTACCTCCCTTTACGGGCTGGCCATTGACCCCCTCTTTCCATACTTACCTGTAAATGACACTTATTATAGGCTTTGAAGTTCATATAATGGCAGTCACATTTTACTTCATAATCATAAAATTCCACACAATCCATGATAGAATATACAGAACTTTATAATAAACTCATTAGAATATATACTGAATCTGAGGTTTCACAAAATAATAATTATTATATCTGCTGTGTTGATGACTACAACAAGCATTGTAATTCATTTACACTCGTTATTTTAAAGAAGCATGTTTTTTCAAAACAAAAAATAACTATACAAAAAATATGAAATTAAAGTATAATATCAGTCTTAGATAGTCTATATTTCAGTTTTATGATATAAATAATTTTTAAAAAGTTGACTAGCATTATGACATGAATAAACATTCAAACACATCTGAGCTTTAGTTAAAAGTCCATAAATGAGGAGATCCTGACTTCTAAAATCACAGAAGCCATATGTCTGAGAAATGTCAAAATCACATAGCTATTACATTTATATAGTGTTACAGCTAGCTTATAGCGAATGTCTGAACCACAGCTAGCTTATAGCAGTGTCAAGGCACAGTCCAAATGATGTCACTACTATGAGTCAAAACTGTGCAAATTTAAATTCCAGTAATAGTCTCCTTCAATGTTACTATAATAATCGTGATGATCCTTGATTGTAATTTCAGTATAAAATCTATACCACACAATTCACTATAATATAGTCTTGTTTAAAAGATTGAATATATTAATGAAAGTATAAAAATATGATATTATTACATCAAATGGAATGGACATTTTGGAACAAGAAGTGGATATTAAATTGTTTTATCAACAGTTCACACTTTCTATTCTATATGAAAACAAGGCAATAAACTGCTGACTGAAATTTAAGTAAAAAATACAGCAATATGTCAAATTTTATCCAACATAAAGAAACACTAACTTTTAATAATTTGGGTTACATCTTTGAAGTCACTAAAAGACAACAAAATATCAGAATAATATTCCTCACAATTAAAAAAAATCCAGATATTCAGCAATACAAATATTACCATTGGAAATATGCAGAAATAAGCTAAGAATTGAAACAGTAAATCTAATTTAAGCAAAGTTTTAACATAGAAAGATGATCTTTTCATAAAAAAAAACAGAAGTCTCTGACAATACTGAAGCTCTACATACAATAAAGAAAGGTATAGACTATAAATGTAAAAAGTCATTTCATAACAATTTAAGGTAAAGGGGGAGTGAATATTTTGGAAAATAAAAAAAATTTGCATTTGGTGGCCATGACATATGCAATTTGTCAAACTGAGAATTATGCATCTTAGCATAGTCTAGCATAGTCCACTAATGTTACCAAGTGTTATTGAGATGGAGTAGTGTTTTGCATAAAAATATACAATAAGTACTGATGCAAATTAAAGAACAGCCAGATTGTTATAAGTGAAATGTTCCATCTAAAATGCATATGTAAAACATTTTGTAAAAAATAAAATCTTTAAAATTTCAAATGCTTGGTACTGTATTGCAGCCAAATAGGACTAATAAACCAATGGGGAAACTATATACAATGTAATTTAAAAAGTAGATTTAAACCAGCTTTAATAACAGGAAAATGTCATATTGTGTAAGTCCTGTAAAAATGTAATTGGTTGAAGATGATAATAAAATTAACAATCTTAGTGTTGATTAAAAACATTATCATGACTGTGACAAATAAAGCATCAAAATGTGATGGTCATGACAATGCTTAAAATGAAATTGGTACAGTATCAAGACACAAGCACATTTTTGATCACATTTGCTATAAATTAGTTTGTATAATATAAGCGTATGAAATTTCTCAATTTAAAAATGTCCAAACAATATCTCATAGAAATAAATGCTGGACAAAAATGGCTATGAAGAGATTCACAGGCAGACATTATGACACCAGTGTACACCCAAACAAGCAGATGGACATGGTGTTTCCAGTGTATACCCCAAACTTTGTGGGGTATGACTGGAAAAAATGGGGTGAGGGAGGGGGCACTGTTTTGCTTCTCCCTCTGCCGTGTTTTTATTTAGGAGCCCCATCATATTTAATGGAAACTAGTCATATCAAATGCACAAAACACTACTTTATGATCAGACCAATATGCTTCAATCACATCTGTTTCACATGGGGATATATTTGTAAAAATCAAATCAAGCTTCGAACCGGAGTCATGAGTAGTCTTTCTTACAATTTGTTGACAGTTAAACCCTTTTTCCATAAATGTTAAAAAGTCTGCATGCTCAGCAAACAAATCAAAATTAAAATCTCCCATGAATACCAAGTCTTTCTGATCATCAATCAAAGGCATTATATGCATTTCCACGTGATGTTTGAAATTTTCCAAAGAACAAGATGGATATTTGTAAATAACTATGACTTGTACATCTCTACATTGGTTTAATAGTATGTTTGCCTTAATAAACTCTATGGGACCATTGTTTACCTTTGAGATGCAAGTTGTCTTGTAAATGTCTTTCACATACAGTACTGTTCCATGATGTGGACGTCTATCAGAACTATCTAAAGTTTCATGGTTAAATATTGCTGTATATCCCTGAAGTTGATAATTTTCCACATCTGCTCTAGTTAATCTTGTCTCTGAAAATCCAACTACATCTGAGGCAAGAATGTTTGGCTCATTTTGAATTTGCGGAAAGTGTTTGTGAAGAGATCTACAATTGTTAAAAGCAATCTTTAAACGATGCAAATCAACCTGGTATATTGGGACATAACAAAGTTGGAGTGGCACCTCTTTTTTCATTCTCTCCATTTCATCTACGACTTGTTCATCCATAGATAATGCCTGCTCATTGAAGTTTAGAATATGCAGATGATCTACTGACCTTACCCGACTAAGTGCTACATAGTGGATGTGGGGAATTTTCCTCACTTTTGTTTGAGACATATCAATTACAATTTCATCAACTGTGCAACCTTGGGCTTTATGAATTGTTTTTCCTGCAGCTGGCCGTAATGGAAATTGGATTCTCTGAAAAGTATTGTAATTCAAAAGAAAAGACCGTTGAACTTCAAAAATTGGTGTCCAGTTCTCAGAAATTCCTTCATGAAATAAATGTCTGTATTTCCTTCGAGTAGTTTTTCCAATTCCAGAGTCAAAAAATTCAACCCAAACTATGTTTGGCCTTGATATACCTTCCATTCTCCTTTCAATTAATTGCACTTTACATGATGAACCATTTGTCAAACCATCAGATACATCAACATTGACTGAGATATCATATATCATCCCAACAGCAAGAATCAAATTTTGCATCAAATTGGCAGTTTTGCTTACATCATCTGCTTTAAGAAGAGATCTTAACAGTTTTTCTTTAACTTCTTTTGAATAATCTTTAATAACAGAATCAACTGAATTCACTGTGACCTTTTCTCCTCCAAGATTTTCAATCAACTGATTGTTGTATGCATCTACTTTAGAGTTCTGTGTAAAGAGATGAGGAGCATGATGGGGATAATTGTCACTTGTTTCTGTAATCATGCATCTGTGTATCACATTCATATCTTCTGCTGTCATTGCATTGTAACGAAGGCGATTCAGAAGTTGAGCGAACTCAATATCATCTTTTTGGCGCATGATTTCATCCAACTCAAAAATAGAAAAATGCTCCTTCCAAAGATTGCTTGCAAGAACTTGGGCATCATGAGTTAAATCCTGAAAGATCCAACGGTCCATCACAGGCTTAAGTTGGAAAAAATCACCAACAGCAATGATACTTATACCACCAAATGGTTTCTTGATGCCTGTGAGAAGTTGTAGACGACTGTCAATGAGTGCTAATGATCTGTTTCCCACCATTGATATCTCATCAATAATGATTACTTTCAGGTTTTGGTACTTTGTACGAAAAGTGTTCAATTCGTCAGAGTGCAAACTTTGTTGACTTTGATTAATTTTTTGATGGAAAGCAGATGCTATAGTTGCTCCTCCAATGTTGTATGCTGCCTTGCCAGTATAAGCACAAAGAAGTATTCTTATGTCATCTGGATTTTCACCCTCTGTGGAACATAGGTATCTGTGCAGAGCTTGATAAAGTGCCCTTATCAAAACAGATTTGCCAACACCAGCACCTCCAGACAAAAAGGAATAAATAGGTTCTGTCTTGGTTTTTACCCAGTGCAGGACATGCTTGAAAAATTCCCGCTGCTTTACATTTAGACTTCCTAAGAGATTCAAGTATTCATTGTCTGGTAATCTAACAGAACTTTCTTCAGTTATTTGTCTTGTTGATGGAATGCCAAGGTCAGATCCTATATCATACTGTCTCTGTTCAATGGGCCTCTCAGGATTAAATTGAACAAAGACTTCAGATTCAAGAGATCCCTCATTTTCATCTTCTGCCTCTCTTTGCTGAGCATCTGGTGCCAATTCATCAAAAGCTTCTGAAAAGTCCTCATTTGCCATTTGCAAAGCTGCATCAAGCTGTTCAGCATTGAATTCATATTCCTTGACCTTGTGTGTAAGAAATGACTTCTTCTGATGAAATGACTTCTCAGATGTGTCCATTCCTGATATCAGATCAGTGAATTCATTTCTCCAAGGCATGAACAACATAAGTTTTTCTCTGTAGTAATTTTCTGGATCAGTTTTGATATTAAATCGGACATATCTGATTACCCTTGGTACTTTCCGTCGTTTAATTTTTATGCCGTTTCTCAAAGTCAAAAGTGTATCACTTTCACTAAAGTCAACATCTGAATTGTCTTCATCATCTGACTGATGGTCCTGATCATCATCATTCACTTCATTTTCAGTGAACTCTTTTTCATCATCTTTAGGGAAGACAACATCTAGCTGTGATACGTAATCAGCTAAGCACCAGTTTTCAAGCTGCTTTGGGCGTTCTGCATACCGTTTGATAACATTGCTACATTTCACGTCTGTAGAATTTGGTGTCAACTTTTCTAATTCGGCATCTGTTTTGATCAGAATTACTCTGTCATCTGATGGACTTGTGTTTATAAAAACAACATCTCTTGAAGCTTTTGTCATTGGCATTTGTAACACTAAATATGCTGCTTCTTGAGCTCCAACTTCTACACTGTTGAGAAAATGATTCCCAATATGACGTACCTGTCTTTTTATGTCAAGATTTCCTTCTCTAGCTTCTTTTGCAGCTCTGTTAAGTAAATCGCTCATCCCTCTTTGTGATTTACTTATATAGGAAACAATATACATTGCACAGGCATATGGGTCCAAAATATATTGAATGTCTATGTTAGCTTTCCAAGCATTAAGAACAACACTGTTGTACGAGTTTACCATCACATCACATGGACTTCTTTTAAGAAAAACCTTTGGACCTCTTAGTGAACTTCTAATGCATTTAATGTAATCTTCCTCAGAAATCTGAAGTACTGTACTCAGGAGTTCCTTGTAAGGCAAATCACATCCATTTTTCATATCATTCAGCTGTTTCTGAATGTCATCATACATCTTCTTGTACTTATCAACATCACACTCTAGTGGCTCCAAAATCAAAGTCTCTTCAAGAGGAGGGAGGGGAAAACCAAATCGACATACAGCTTTGCCTCTCTTTTTGCATGTCTGTGAATGTTTGTGCACTTGTAACTCAGACAAACTATCTTCTTCATTCTTTTCACATTTCAGGTAATTATCTACATAATTTACAATCTCCTGTTCATTATTTTCATGATATTTTGGTGCATTTTCTATCCAAACAATCATATGAATGTGTGGTGATCCTCTCTGTTGAAATTCAGTTCTGTAGAAGAAGTCTTTTACAATACCAATTGGATGATGATCACTTCTCAACACTGAATTCATGAACAAACGGAATCTATGATCAAAGTACCTAGAGCAAGTGATGGGATCCTTTTGTACTAATTTTGATTTTTCAAACCAAGTCATGCTATTGATTTCCTCATCAGTGTATTCTTTTCCATCATTTAATACCCCAAGTGCTCTGATGAGATCATTCCATCTTGTATCTGCAGCAGACAGTGACATAAACCACGTTGGTAGACCTAGCTGTCTGATCATAGCAAACACATCCTTTTTTCTAGTCTCAAGATATGCAGGTGAATTTCGTAACTGCCTGAACACAAAGAAACCTTCATCGTGTCTGACAAGATTATTCACATTTTGAGAATTTTTCATTTCATTTGCTGTTATGGATCTTCCTTTGGTTTTACATTTCCTAAGAGCCAGGTTGCATTTGTCTGTAACTTGCTTCATTTGTATTTTTTTCAACTTGAAAAACAAATTTGGAACAGACTGAGCAGCACGTCTATCAACACTTCTTAATTCCCATTTAGCAATATCTGCATAGGACACATGTACTTGTCTCTTGTCATCTTGTAATCTTCCCTTTCCACAAAAAATTGTTGGAAATGATAAATACTCAGCTGTCTGGTCTTGGTATAAACTAAGTGGGCGTTGTCCTTCACCTGGAGCAAATGTGTAAATCTGATTCATGTCTCTTGAAGCATCATCTAACAGAGTATCGCAATTACCATCTCTACCAACTCCATCTACTTCACAGAATTCATCATCATCATCATCAACCGTCTCATCATCATCAGTATTTTGGTTGCTTCTTGTCTGTGTTCTGACTAGTTGCTGAAGTTGTAATTTCTTGAAACCAGTTTTCATCAACATTGATATTTGCATTCTTGTAAAAGTCACTATTGTTCATTAGCCAGTGCAATGCAATCAGTACTTTTGTTGGTCGAACATTTTCATGATAATCACATTTTTGATATGACAACTTTTTCTTTAATTTGACAGGAACTGTGACATTTTCATCTAATTTTCTTGGCAGGCTATTTACAGTAGGTTGAATATCAACTGGAACATTCACAATGTTTCCCCTTACAGAATATTGCCCACCTCTTGGCAACTCTCTTATTTGCATAAAAGGTATTCTCAGAGATACAAGCCTTTCTTCTAAAGAAAATAAATCTAATTCCATTGGCTTAAGTGGCCACATCATTCCATTTAAGACGGACAACTTTGGAATTTTTTTTTTTTGCCTTATTGATGAACAGCAAGTATTGCAAATCCATTCCACATTTTCAACAGACACAGTACTTGTAAGAAACTTGCTTTTACATTCATCATCTAGTTTGATGTTTTCCACTTTAGAAACACTTTCTTCGAACCATGTTTGCTGACAACATGAGCATACAAAAATTGGACCATGTTTTATCTGTTCATGAAAATTTTGGATGCAATCCTCTATATCTATTCCAAATCTTTTCCGTCTCCGTTGTTCATTTACTTTTTCACAATATTCTTTATCTTCTCTTTGCCTCTGTTTCTGTTCCCTATTAAGCAATCTCTCATGTTCTCTAAATGAAATGTTGCTTCGTTTAGCTTGCTTTTTTAACCTTTCCCTTTCAAGAACAATTGGGTTCTCTCTGCATTTTCTTTTTGAAATTCTACTGCCCTCTTTTTCTTTTCCTTGCACTTTAACATTCTGACGTTTTAACTTTCTACTTGCAGTATTCATTTCCCTTTCTTTCTCTTTAATTTCAGCATCTTGTCTCTTGGACTTTCTTGCAAGCTTATCCATCTGCCTTTCTTTCTCTTTAATTTCAGCATCTTGTCGCTTTGACTTTCTTGCAAACTTATCCATTTCCCTTTCTTTCTCTTTAATTTCAGCATCTTGTCTTTTTAACTTTCTTCCTGCAGTATTCATTTTCCTTTCTTTCTCTTTAATATCAGCATTTTGTCTTTTCATCTTTCTACCAGCGGTATTCATTTTTCTTTCTTTCTCTTTAATATCAGTATCTTGTCGCTTTGACTTTCTTGCAAACTTATCCATTTCCCTTTCTTTCTCTTTAATTTCAGCATCTTGTCGCTTTAACTTTCTACCTGCAGTATTCATTTTCCTTTCTATCTCTTTAATTTCAGTATCTTGTCGCTTTGACTTTCTTGCAAACTTATCCATTTCCCTTTCTTTCTCTTTAATTTCAGCATCTTGTCTTTTTAACTTTCTTCCTGCAGTATTCATTTTCCTTTCTTTCTCTTTAATTTCAGTATCTTTTCGCTTTGACTTTCTTGCATGATTATCCATTTGCCTTTCTTTCTCTTTAATTTCAGCATCTTGTCTTTTTAACTTTCTTGCAAACTTATCCATTTCCCTTTCTTTCTCTTTAATGTCAGCATCTTGTCTTTTTAATTTTCTTGCAGCTGCATCTCTTTCCTTTTCTTTCTGTCTTATTTCAGCATTGTGCCTTTTTAATTTCCTTGCAAATGTTGCAGTTTCAGTTTCTCTGCTTTTTATATCATCATTTTGTCTTCTCAACTTTTTTGCATGTATGTCTTTGCTTCTTTCTACTTGCTTAAACTGTACATTTTGTCTTTTTCTCCTCATGTACTCTCTCATATACCTTTTTCTGCATTGGTTTTGATCTGGATTTGTAACAGATGAGAGATGATCATCCATTCTGTAAAAAATTTTCTGCAGTGGACTTTTCTCTGGAAAACTATGATGCAAAGTTTTAATTGAGATTGGTAAGATTTCAAACTGCATTGCAAAGTCTATATGCATACTGTTATACATACTGTACAGATATGATACCAAATCATCAATACCCGTGCTTTGTACTAGTACTGATTTACCATCACAGGAAGACATGCCAGCACTGTCATGTGAATGAGAGTCAAAAAAGTAATATTCCTTGTCTGACACTTTGTATACACCAGAACAAATTGCCCCTATCATTATCAGCAAATATCTAGAAACCTGGAAAGCCTCTTCTAAAGCTTGATGCAATGATTTCACTTGACTAATTTGTTCTTCAGAGACAAGTAATCCCCACATGGTTTCAAATCTCTCGATGACATGATGATTTTCTCCTAAAGTTAAGTTACTTGGCAACTCATCCAGTTTAAGTAGCTTGTTTAGAAACATTTGTCTTTGCTGCAAATTCTTGACCAACATAACATAAACCTGATCCCCTGCTATTAAAGTGCTATCAATAAATTCTGTTGAGAATGAAAACCCTTCATAACTTTTAATCAGCATAACAAGAGCATTGCAGGTACACTGACTTCCTCTAGAAAATGATGAAAACCTTGCATCTCCTTGATGAAATGACCCAAATGCTAATTTTGTATTGCATACCTGGTTGATTGCATGACTAAGTGATTTGCTTTCTTCAGCCATTACACCTTGATTTTGCAGAGCTGCTTTGGTGATTGAGGCATTGTTTGTCAATTTTTGTTCAATATTGTTTTGCAAATTTTTTTCATGAGATTCATTGAGCAGATTTGTTTCACATAGTTCATTGAGCAGATTCATATCACAAAGTTCATTGAGCAGATTCATTTCACAAGTTTTTTGGTTTTCCTGTTTTTTTTGTAACCTGAGGGCAGGCTCCTCAGGGTCAACATTGGTTTTACTGTTTTTCACGAGGCCAGTCTCCTCAGTCATTCTAATGTCATGCATTGTTTTACTGTTTTTTAAGAGGCCAGTCTCCTCAGTCAAGTCCAGGTCAGAAAGTGTTTTACTGTTTTTCATGAGGCCAGTCTCCTCAGTCTTGTCAGTCCGTATCTCTTTCCTGGCACCACTAATCCTCCAGTACTTCCTCCTAGGCATCTACAAAGGACAAAGTTGATCATGAATAGAGATACTACAGATGTACAGTCAAGCCTTGTTAATATGAAAACTTAATTATTATAATCTGGTTTTAATAAGCATTAGGAATACCAAATTTTACCCCAAATTACATGTACTTGTAGATATAAACATTCTGTTCCCAACACATCCCTCATCAAGAAGATGATGTATAATCATAATTACCAAGGCTCAACTGTACATCCTTCTATATATAAGAAAAGGGAGGAAAGAAAGGGGAATAGAATTTTTTCCATCAAGTTTTGTATAATTTCAAAATTTCCAACCCATTATTAAAAGTTCAGAACACTTAATTTTCCAACCCATAATTAAAATGAAAAATCAGGTAAATAGAGTTAAAATTTGACATATCATCAACATAGGCCTAATTAACATGTTATAGAAAAGACAAATAAAAGGCAGTATATTGTGTAAATGAAACCAAAATAGAACAGGAAATTGTGAATTAAAACCAAATTTTTGATACTTGCTAGTCTCTGGGTGAGGTGTCTAAATACAATATTGCTCAGAGAATTGCTATCTAATTTGTCTTTTAAAGAATTTGGTACATTATGTACCACTTGATGCCCTATGAGAAAAACCGAAATGTTCCAATCAAATGAAATTTACCATTTTAATGCACATGACATCACTATATAATTGTTGCTGACCTTGACTAAATTAATGTAAAGGTTTAACATCTTTTAACTTTTGTTATAGAGAGATGCACAGATAAAGAACAAGTTGACATCAGATTTGTACGAAAATGCCTTAACAAAGAGTGTGCCGAATTCTAGTATCTGCGACTAGCAATTACTGAGAAAACTGTTACAAAAATTTAGTACCAACAGACACACAAGGGTACAAGAGATGTTTGTAAAACACTTATGCCCCCTTCCCCCCCAAACTGGAATTTTGTAAGTCAAAAAAGGGCATAATTCTGTCTAAAATGGTGTAATCCTATCCAATACATTTTTTTACCTAGATATTCAGCTGAAATATCTGTATACTAAATTTTATTTCAATATGTGCAACCTCTGCCAAGAAAATGAATGGAAACCGCAATCAAGTGGAAGTCCAAGGGGCATAATTCTAACAAAAAGAAATGTGATCGTACCCAAAACAGAACTTGACCTAGATATTTATCTGATATATCTGTATACATGTACTAAATTTCATTTCAATATGTGCAACCTCTACAAAGGCAATGAACAGAAACTGCAAATAAATGGAATTTTTTTCAAATTCCAAGGGGCATAACTCTAACAAAAAGAATGCGATCGTACCCAAAACAGAACTTGACCTAGATATTTATCTGATATATCTGTATACTAAATTTCATTTCAATATGTGCTACCTCTGCAAAGAAAATGAACAGAAACTGCAAATAAATGGAATTTTTCTAAGTTCAAGGGGCATAACTCTGTCAAAAATGGTGGGATCGTACCCAAAACAGAACTTGACTTAGATATTTACCTGATAAACCTGCAAAGCAAATTTCATTTCAGTATGTGCAACGGTTGTGAAGAAAATGAACGGAAACTAAATGGACCGACAGACCAACCGACTGACAGCAGCAAAGCAATATGCCCTCCCTTCTTCAAAGGGGGGCATATAAACAGTATACCCCTCCTTCGGAGTGGGCGTCTAAATTAATCATTTCTGCACAATGGAAAATGTATTCAACAATTCAATGCATTTGATTTTCTTTCCAATTAAATTATTTCTGTAACCATGGGATGAATTTTTTTGCATAGCAAAAAATCTTTCATGTCAATTAGATTACAGTCTTTAATAGAATTAGAGTACCGTATGGATATATAATATAATTTAAATAGTTCTTTTTAAAAAAGCGGAAGACGAAATCAAACCTTTTGCATACACTTTTCCATCAAGATAATTTGTTGTTACAAAACAGGGATTAATCTAGGGCATATTTACTACCAATATTCGGGTTTTCTCTTCACGTGAACATCAAATTTCCCCCTTTAAGCTTTTTAATGAGTAAAAAATTCCCCATATCTTCTTTTCTTTATAAAAACGGGGGTGGGGGGGGGGGGGGGGCTGGTAGAAATCAACATGATTATCAGAAAGTATGAAATAAGGTTTTACTTTGCTATTTGATGCACATTAAATGAAAAGTGAAAAAAAAATGAAAAAAAAAGATGCTTAAGTTCAATTGCCCCCCCCCCCCCGCCGCAGGGCTGTAGATAAACATCTCGGCCCAAAATTATTGATACGTCGGCCCATACACACCTCGGCCCAAGTAAACTTGTGATAGAAAAAATTAAATCAATGTCTGAATTGGTGTTATTAATAATATTAATCAAAAGATAACTTATTCTTCCAGACAATGATATTTTAAAAATCAAATAAGGCAGCGGGTTCTATGAAAAATGAATTGTTTATTTTTGAAACTGAATAAATTCTTTTTAGTCTTTAACTTGCATCTCTGCCATAGGGAAATGTGCAATATATATGGTAAGTAATACTATTTCAACACAGTGGGAATTTTATCATACCATTTTTTATTTAAAATATATTCATAATCTAAAATCCAAATATTGTGGAATCACAATTTTTCGTGGGTGTTTAATTTTTGTTGTTTTTGTGGTATGACAAGACCCATGAATTCATGTCCACAACGAAATGTAAAATTTCACACACATAAGTACTCATTAATTCTTGATCCACGAAATCAAATCCCCACAAACCAAGAAATTTTCCTCAAACCACAAAAATTTGACCCCACGAAAATATGTGATTTTACAGTAAATGTTGTATCTTATGGTATCACTTTGCATTGTTCCTCTGAGGAATGGAAACATATGACATGGGTCTATAATCATCTGTGAAAAGGAATGGACTACATGTAACATATGAAATGACTGAGACAGTGTTCAATGGAAGATAGATGAACAGACCCTAAACCTGTCATTGGGCCAAGATATCATGGGCCTGGGGTGTCACCCTGCACCAGCTGGACTGGTCCCCAGACCCCAGCCGATTTTCCCAATTTCTCCAAAAAGGGTAATTCCCCCAAAACCTAAATTAATCCCTGCGAATATAACATTATAATAGGAACAAAACAACACAACACATTCACATAATCAGTCTTTTTATTTTTTATTCAGAAAGGCCCCTGGATCATGATTCAAGACACCTCTTTGGTTTAAGTCAAAATCTTTCAATGTTGTGGGGGCCAAAGAGATTTGTTGTGGGGGCCAAAGAGATTAAAATTAAATTATGTTTTAGTATAAATCCATACAAGTGTTATTTGCAAGTTTTTAGATTAACAAATTACATAGTTATTAGTTAATAAACATTCTACAAGCTGATGAAAATTATACTTAAGTCTACATCTATTTCATGATCCTGGGGCTAGAAGACTACGGCATGTTACTTCAAATTATGACAAATAATATGTACTGCCTGCATTACTACATTGCTCATATCATGCTTCTCTTTTTCCTTGCATTTACTTTTTGCCCTCAACTTAGACATTTTGATTAATATTCATCAATAAAAATATTAATCTTGTATTCTAAATTGTTTTGCCGTATCCTAGACATCGTCCCATATATCTAGACTGCGAGTTTCCATCATGTCCATTGCGCATCGTATTTTCTTAAGCTTTCTGAATAAAGATGGGTGTGACCGTATCTGCATAAACATGACGCTATATGAATAGTTCTGTGTATAAAACCATCACACGTCTGACTTACTCGGCGACACTGATTGCAGAATAATTGTTGAATTCATAATAAATTTGCAAAATGGAAAAAGCTTCAAACAGTTTAATCAACTCAAATACCGTACGCAAATGAACACATCGCAACTCATTGAATCGCTTCGATGTTTCATGCATGTTTTAAAATATTACCTCTACTAATGAACGAAAACAAACCAGGTATATTAATTAGAGTTGAATTTTGGTATGTCTTTGATAACTGTCTTTCGTCCAACGCAATTCGCAACGTGGCCATAAACAAAGAGCCTCGTTTTGATTTCGTATGTTGTAATATTCGGAATGTCGAGCCCGATCAGAAACAAAATCGAAAGAAAAAACAGCGTCCTACCCACGGCGGGTCTCATAATAAAGATAAACTAGAATTTAAACTTTCCCAGGATGCTTTCACATAAGTTTAAGATTTCTGGCCAATTGGCTTTTGAGAAAAAGATTGTTAAAGAATTGCTTCTACATATTTCAATGAAAAACTTGGATTCCCTGTTGTGGCCGCGCCCTACCCCCCGGGGTCATGATTTCAACAATTTAGAGTCTACACTATCAAAGGATTTTTCCACATAAGTTTCAACTTTTATGAAACAGTGGTTCTTTAGAAGATGATTTTTAAAGATTTCCCCTAAAGTTATGTTTCAATGTAAAACTTTGATTCCCTGTTGTGGCCCCATCCTACCCCCGGGGGTCATGATTTTTACAATTTAGAATCTACACTACCCCAGGATGCTTCCACTTAGGTTTCAGCTTTTATGAAACAGTGGTTCTTGAGAAGAAGATTTTTAAAAATTTTCTCATAATTTCTATGTAAAACTTTGATTCCCCATTGTGGCCCCACCCTATCCCCGGGGGTTATGACTTTAACAATTTATAATCTACACTACCCCAGGATGCTTTCTCCTAAGTTTCAGCTTTTCTGGCCCAGTGGTTCTTGAGAAGAAGATTTTCAAAGATTTTTCCTATATATTTCTATATAAAACTTTGATCGGCCATTAAGGCCCTGCCCTTCCCCCGGGGGTAATGATTTTTACGATTTAGAATTTACATTATACCAGAATGCTTCCACATAAGTTTCAGCTTTACTGGCCCAGTGGTTCTTGAGAAGAAGATTTTTTAATGACCCCACCCTATTTTTGTCATTTCTTGATTATCTCCCCTTGTGAGGGGATATGTCCCTTCATTTTAACAATTTAAATTCCTCTTTACCCAAGATTGCTTTGTACCAAGTTTGATCAAAATTGGCCCAGTGGTTCTTAAGAAGAAGTCGAAAATGTGAAAAGTTTACGGACGGACAGACAGACAGACGGACAGACGGACAGACGGACGGACAGACAGACGGACGGACGACGGACAAAATGTGATCAGAAAAGCTCACTTGAGCCTTCGGCTCAGGTGAGCTAAAAATGTAATTCAGTAACACACAGTGTGAGATTCGAACTCACGATCATTATGTCTTCAATCCAGCAATCATACCACTATGCCACGAAGTCTTGGTAATCGAACTGATAAAATTAAGACAGATTGTTGAATTTTGAAATAATTTTAGAAGAAAAAGTAAATACATATTGTCAACATTTTCAATATGAAGACCACCTTTAACCAAAATTATCTAAACGTAATGAAGTGCAGTCACATCCAAATAAAATTATTCAGAAGTTGTTTTTCTGGTTAAGGGTGGTCTTTTCCTACAGTTTGTCATTGTTTAGGTGGGTACCTCAGTATTTATTATATTTTCCATTTAAACTGAACGAGTTTTATAACTATCATAAGAAGGAAATATTAATAATTTAGATTAATTTTTGTGTGAGTTGATTTAAGTCATGTATAAACAAACATTGTATGACACAATTTTGGTAAGACAACGTATTTAAAAAATCACTACTAGTGTAGGCGAAAGTGACTATCAAATGCGCTATGGCTCTTTTGACAGTAAGGGTTTACTTTACATTACCAATTTGTTTTCGCTGTCTGGAAAACCAGATAACGTGCTAGTGACTGTAGACAGAATGTTCTTTATTTCCCAATTTTGATAAGTATACTCTTGGTATGCTTTTTATGTTACCATGTCGTGCTTCTGCTGTCCATTAATAAAGAAAATGAGTAATGATTAAGAAATTTTGTTTTTTTAAGTAGATTAAGCATATAATTAAAGATTTTTGCAGATTATTTTATCTTACCTTTACTAAGAACTTAATTGTTACTTAATATTGGTTGATGTGGCCGGATATATTGGATCTTTCCATTTTATGACATAACAGCTAGAGTTCATTAATATATGGGTCAGTTGTTAGAAATAGAGACTACTTACTAGGAAATCAAAAATAATTTTCCCATTGGGGATATATTATGATTTTGGATAATAGGAAAAGTACTAACTTTTATGCCATTTTAGAATAGTTCTATATTTGCACTATGTCAAAAGCAAATTGTAACACCGGAATCAATCTTACTTTTCCGAGAAGTTAATAAATTACTTTGACTTAGTCGTTTTTTTTTAAAATTCTGGTTATGATTTTGCTACAAGTCGGTCTCGTCAACCAAGGCATGGAAAGCGTTCTGGGAAAATAAGTACGAGGGAAAGAATGGAGAGAAAAAATTAGGGTGACAGAGACACGATTAGGCTAACTGTAGATGAGAATTTGTCCCGATAATTAGGATCTTGAGTATCAAGACGATCAAGACAGATCTAATATCACATAAGTAACTTTAAAAAAAAATACTATTTTTATCAACACATATCCCTCCCTCAAGCACATCAGATTAAAGCATAATTCCATAATATTTCTATTTTAATAGAAAAGAAATAAAGAAGAACACTCTGTTCACTTGCCAGATAACCCAGTTTGCAGAATAGATATAGCAGAAATTATAGAATGAAACGTAATGCTTCTACATAAGTTATTTAAATAATTATTTTTCTATGAAGTTATTTTGTAAAAAGAAAAAGAAAAACACTTTCTCATAGATTTGGTCAATATACTTTTGAAATTGACTCAGGTTGACGTGTGTTACATATCCATACGTTTGCCTATCAAAGTGCACATTCTTATAATAATTTACGCAAAAAAATGTTTGAATATATGGGTCAATAAATTTTTTCATTCTATTTTGAGTTTTATAACTTGACAGTGCATGCTTCCTTATTTTTGACAGTTTTTAAGGACTGGCCATGGATGTCTTTCTCAAGTTCCAATATTTGCCGTTTAGTATATATGTTGCTGAGAGGCAATAGCAGATAAAAAAAATATATAACATTGACTTATCTTATGCCTATCAATTGCTGGGATGAATGTTTTTGATCTGAAACAAATTTTGTCAAGCTTTAGCCCATTTATTGCAAAGTAAAGAGCTACTTTTAAGTAACCAGCAAGTTCTACGAACATTTGGGCTATACTATTACAACAAACACTGTAATATTATTACAAATTAATTTGATGGCTATGATAATATGAACTTGTAGTGATAAAATTAAACTGTTTAGATCAGTTTAGATCTGCTTAGATCAGCTTAAGTCTCTGTTTGATTGTAGTTAAAAATCCCTTACAAGATAATTACATGACATCGAAGATGTCAAATATAAGGAACATTTTCTGACAATTTACGCACCTGGCTTATTGCATAAAATCTTATGAAGAGTTTGATGCCAAATTTTAGTGTATGCTTTGAGTGTACTTAACACAAACAAAAAATGGATTCGTGGATTGATATAGTTTTTTTAATGATTATGATTTGAAATGACATAAACAATAAATACCTTAAATATAAACAAATCATACGTTTTCCTTAGTGCTTAGATATGAAACTTTTATTTTGCTTTCTATATAATTCCTTTCAAAAGTTTGCTTGAATTTTAAACCTGAAGATAAAATCATATACAATATTCCCATGCACTATACTTGGCAAACATCATTCAGGTTACCAATTTAAATGTGAATCTATGAGAAATATTGCTGATTTCTGAAAAAAATAGTTTGAGTAAATTATCCTTATTTGCTTGGTCCTGTGTGATGTAGAACTTTTGGAAAACTAAAAAAATACTTACATTCAAAAATTCTTCAGTTAAGATTAAGGAGTCTTCCCACTCCCGTTAAACGTACAAAAGATTTATACTTAGAGATATCATCTACTGAATTCTGTCTTTTACGACCCGGAGACCAAAAATGTTGTTAAACGTGTGCTATATTTAAAAAAAATATGAAAAAAACTTTGACAGGAAGTTTGAATCGTAAAGGTTGTGCAGTGTTATAAGGATACACTTATATTTGTTTCATATAATCATGTCTCACTGACCTTAACCGGAAAAATGAGTAATTGTTGACGAAGTTTTTTTTTTCTTTAAGTAGATGAACCTCATATTATGAGATTCATCAAGTGATATAGTTTGTTATTTATTAACATTTTACTGTAGGTAAATATCAGTGATTTGGTCTATTATTTTGCATCTTCCTTTTGCTGTTTGAAAATGATTTTAATTTTAGATAACGGGATTAAAACAATTGCACTGAATGGCTAAGTTGATAGAGATATAGACTACGGGATAAATTAAAAACAAGAGACCCATGGGCCCCATCGCTCAAATAAGTAGGTGTGACCATGTATTGATTTACCAAATGCCCTCCTTGTAATATATATCATGACCCCATCCTACTACATGGGTCATAATTTGGACAAATAAATTTTACATTACCCAAGGATGCTTCCACATAAGTTTCAGCTTTTCTGTCCTTATAGTTCCTTGGAAGATACTTAAAGGATTTTCCTAATTGTTAAATGTAAAACTTGTGTTCCCTATTGTGGCTTTGCCCTCCTCCGGTTCATAATTAGAACAATTTAGAATTTACCCTACCCCAGGATGCTTTCATATAATTCACAGGTTTCCAGGCCCAGTGGTTGTTGGGAAAAAAGATTTTAAAGTGTTTTCCTATATATTTCTATGTTAAACTTTGATTCCCTACTGTGGCCCCGCCCTACCTCCAGGAGTTTAGAATCTACACTACCTTAGGATTTTGCCACATAAGTTTAACCTTTTCTGGCCCAGTGTTTCCTGAGAACAAGATTTTAAAAGTTTTTTTCTATATATTCCTATGTAAAGATGTTTGATTCCCTATTGTGACCCCTCCCTACACTAAGGGGTCATGAATTGAACAATTTAGAATCTACACTACCCCAGGATGCTTCTACATACAATACCGACCGAACACAACCTAACAGAAAGCGAACCCGGTGCGGACCCTGTGTTCGTTCTCTGGGTCCGCCTCAGGGTCACCCAGGGTAAGCTAAGGCCTTAATACAACTTCAAATACTGTAATCATGATGTAATGAAAATATAAGTTACAGTTTCATTCATGATGTTAATATTTTTGAGCAAATACTGTATTTAAGAGTAAATGAAAAACATATTGGTGTTTAATATATATTTCTATAGTTTTACCGTTACTTCACAATCGATGACATGAAGCTCTGCATAGACTGGTGTATCTATGACCTAAACCTAGCTGAGTTGATTAAACTAGACCTTTTCAGAGGCAAGCTAAATTTTATCTTTAATTCTACTCCTTATAAAATGATCAACTGTTTTGAAGGAGCATGAAGTAATTTACTGCATCATATTCAAGAATTAATGTAAATAAAATATAGATTTAGAATCTTTTGATAAAAATTTCATTATTTTTATGTTACACGTTTATTAATGACTTTTTGATAGGGTCTTGTTCAAGACCAAAACTGTTTCAATAAGAAGCGATTCAATTGATTGATTGTATACTGTTTTACGTCACTCTCCAGAATATTTCACTGATATGGAGACGACTAGAAAAATGCATGTACATGAAGAAAATATAGATCTGCAGTTACATTCAATCATCCTTAACTCAGATTTAATAATTATCTCTATCCCTTCTCCTAAATGTGAAGAAGATATGTACTTAGAAACATTCTATTTATAACAATACAGGGAAGTGAACTTGTTACATAGTTAACACAGAATAATTACAAAATCTGACAGAAAATAGGGAATTCTTTCTCACAATTTACGTGTACTTCTTATACTTACTTACTTATATGTACTTCATATTTCAATATTTAAATTTGTCAATGTCTTTCCTTATATGGCATTGAGTAAAAAAAGAAATTAAATTGTCAATGACATGCATTCGGTCACATGATCAGACTATCTTGAGTATGGAAAGCAAACTGCACGAGACATTTGGAAAATCTTGACTGTGAGGTCAAATGACATCGTATTTATACGTTATGTTGCATTCAATAACAAAGTCAAAATAGAATATTTTGTATTTGTAATGTGAATAGAAATAGAAATATAAATATAAGAAATAAAATATCTTTTTTCAGAGTGTCAATGGGATCTGACATGAAGTCGGTACGTCATTAAATCCAATAAAGCACCCTTCGGGCATTATAGAATTTGATCACGTGACCGACTTCATGTCATATCCCAGTGACACTATTAAAATTATATCTTATTTCTTAAATGTTTCACTGAGGTGAGCTGGAAAAATTAGAAATTATTAAAGAATTTCTTTTAGAAGCCAAATGCTATTGTGAGATTTATTAAAGCCGCTAATCCAAAACAGGTACATATTATCTTATACAATAAAAGTAAGTCATTACATAGATAACATGTAAAATAAATTATAAAATTGATTTAATAGTTTATTACAGAAACCTTTACATGAAAAACATTGATCAAAAACTTTATTTACAAACAGAAGTTCCTAACAGGAAGTTAAGTTTTGTGGTGAAGTCACCTTTGAAAAAAATATAAATTAATTGGTTATATCTTATCAAGAAGATAAATCAAATCCGAGTATTTTTATTCCATTTGTAAAGTCATAATACATATATCTCTTAAAACTTAAAAAAATTAGTCCGTAGTAATTTTCATATTAAAATTTATATTTAAAGAATGAAGGAAAATCAGATATTTTTAAAACTTTTTTTTAAAAAGAAAGTTTATTAACGAAGGCTAAAAAATTATCCATGTACAGGTATAAGTACTTTGCTGTGAAAATGTATATTGTTTAACGTCTCTCTTGAGAATTTTTCACTCATATGGAGACGTCACCGTATGCCGGTAAAGGTCTTCAAATTTAGACCTATACTTGGCACTCAGGGTCATTGAGCAGTGAGGGTTTTTTATCGTGCCAGCGCCTACAGTGACACGGGACCTACGTTTTTAAGGTCATATCCGAAGGACCCGTGACTTTCACTTCTATTGCCGAGCACTTGGCGAAGGAACAGTCACTGCCTTTGTTTACGTCTTATGTATGACGTGGCGCCGCGAACGAGAATCGAACCCAGGCCTCCCGATCACGGAGCGAACGCTCTACCACTAGGCTACCGTTTTATGAGATAAAAGCGATAATTTATAATTTTCAAAGGAGATTTCACGCGATATCTACAATTATATATTACTATATTATATGATATTATATACTATAAGTTGACAAAAGTTTAAACAATTTATAAGCAATCATTTTCGAAGAAGAAACACGAATACATTTTTGTGCGATCAGAATCGGACTAAGCCACTGTAAGTGATATTATTTCTTCTTTTCTACTAAGTTTATGTAACTAAATCTAAGTTGATATGATCTGTTTTACTGCATCTTTCTATTGCTGATTGAAAATATAATTGATATCACATAAAAGATTTTAGCAAAAAATAACTTCTTAATGGTTAAAGATATCAGTGCAATATATATTATCATAAACAAAATCTCCCACAGTGGGAAAATCATTATAAAAAAGACGAGACAGATATTCAAAGTGTCAAACGGTGTACCAATGTGAAATTCAAACTTTATTTGTTGATAGCATCGTATCATATCTATATGAATGGGGGATGGAAATCAAAGTTCTGAAGATACTCTTAAACTGTGTGCTTGTAATTGAAGTTTGTCAATCTTTATCATTCACCTGTGTTGGAGCGGTGTAAAAGTCAATCAATAATATGTGTGGCATGGAAAAATTGTAATATTTTGACACATTTGTATACCAACATACATATATTTTCGAGCCTTTGGCTAATTAGTAATATTTTTTTATTTATGTGGGTTATTTTAACCAGCAATAACTACGAACATTTGTGTTTCTTCATCTAATGATCAAATTTAAAACAATCTTGTCAATCCACTCAATGTACAGAAAATATATGCTTATCAATGTCAATGACTGGTTTACATTCATGACAAAACAATTCTTGTACTATAGTTAATACGATATGAATACAAATTCTGACAGGAAGTTTTCACTTTAAACTAAACATAAGCAATTTGTTTTAAGGGTCTGGAAAACCAGATGACGTGCTAATGACTGTAGACAGAATGTTCTTTATTTCCATGAATAGACAAGTATGTTGTTGGTATGCGTTTTATATAACCATATCTTGCCTATATTGGCCATAAACAAAATCAATTGAGCTATAAATAAAGAAGGTTTGTTCTTTTAGAAGTAGACACATATTATTATAAGATTTATGCAGATATCTAATCTTTTCTTTACTAAGAAGTATTGTTACTAAATATTAGTTGATGTGACCGGCTATAAAAGATCTTTTCACTCTATGCCGTAACAGTTAGAATTCATATCTATAACACTGGTCAGTGGTTAGAAAAAGAGACTACTTAGGAAATCAAAAAAGGATTTCCCCATTGTGGATATCTAATTATTTTGGATGAACGGTAAAGTTAAGCAATTTTAAACAGTTCTATATTTGTACTACGTCACACGCAAATAGTAACACTGGGATAACACTTCCGTTTTCCGAGACGTGAAAACATTATTTTGACTTTTACTCGGTTTTTAAATATCTGGTTTTGATTTTTATACAAGTCAGTCTCGTCAACCAAAGCATGGAATGTGTTCAGTTTGAAGAATAAACATTGCAGAACTTAAAGCCTGATAAGTAATTCCTCTACATTTTTTTTTTATTTATTTAACTAATTATTTTCTAAGAAGTTATTTTGTGAAAAGGAAATACTTTCTCGTAGATTTTGTCATATTTTAAAAATTGACGGACGGATTGACGCGTGTAGCATTTTTTGTGTTACGTTCTCAAACTTTAGACTATCAAAGTGCACATTGTTATAATAATTCTTGCAACACAATGGTTAATTATGTTTCAGTACCATTTTCATTCTATTTTGAGTTTATATATTTTGACTGTGCATATTCTACTTCCTATTTATTGACAGTTTTTGAAGACAGGAAGTTTTTCTTAAATTTCAATATTCAACACTGTAGTGTATATGCTACTGAGAGGCAATAGCAGAAAGATAATCATTTTCACTTATACTTCTTATGCCTAACAATTTTTGGAACGTATATTTTTGTTATGAAACCAAGTTATTTAACCTTTAGCCAATTTTGTGGCAAGTATAGAATCACCTCAACGTAAAGAGTAAAATCTACGAACATCGGGGCTCGACGATCAAAGATTATTATTCAATAAATACTTCTGAATCCTTTACTTATATAACACATTTACTTGATGATTATGAGAACATGAACTTGTAACTTTATAAAATGTGACTGTTTAGATCAGCTTCAGTCTCTGTTTGTTTGTGGAAAAAATCCCTTACAAGATAATCCTATGCCATAAAAGGAGACGTCATGGAGATCAAAAATGCGTAACAAAAAAAATAGCGTTGTCGATTTCAGTAAAATTTCCAGGAAGACCTTATATTCTTCCTAATAAAATCAGCTGTGAAAGAGAAGCGTCCAATATATTCTGAAACAACATTTTCAAGAAGTGATATAAATAAATTGTGTTTTCTTAAACTCCAAATTACCTTTAGATATTTCAAAAGGAACATTTCCTGACAATTTACGCCCCTGACTCATTGCGTGAAATCTCATAAACATTTTGGTGCCCAATCATAGTGTATGTTTCGAGGGTACTTAGCACAAACAAAAAATCAATGCATGGATTGATACATCTTTTTTGACTGATTTTGATTTAAAATGACATAAATAAAAAATTTCTAAAATGTAAACAAATCGTAGGTTTTCTTGGTGCTTATCAATACGAGACTTAATTTTGCCTTCTATAAAATTCCATACAAAACTTTACACAAATGTTTAACCTGATGATAAAATCTGATACAATTCTCAAACTATACTCGGTAAACATTATTCAAGTTACCGATCTAAATGTGATTCTATGAG
Source organism: Saccostrea cuccullata (assembly GCF_032062105.1). Classification (NCBI taxonomy): domain Eukaryota; kingdom Metazoa; phylum Mollusca; class Bivalvia; order Ostreida; family Ostreidae; genus Saccostrea; species Saccostrea cuccullata. The sequence continues at coordinate 46,703 of NW_026930978.1, forward strand.
AAATATTGCTAATTTCTGAAAAAATGTGTAATTTTTCCTTAATTTCTTGGTCATGTGGAGGGCAGAACGTGTCGATAAAACACATT
>NW_026930979.1:0-46601 GCF_032062105.1 Saccostrea cuccullata
ATGTGTGCCAAGTTTCAACCATTTATAACTATATATTATGATTTTTATGTCGTATGGTACATAATTAGCGGCCACAAGGGGCCAGAATGCTAAATCTTTGACGCTTTATAACTCGAAAATGAGAAATATTTTTATAAGTAATATTGAACAAAAGATGCTCAAAATAATGTTCTTAACAATATGTAACCTTTCATCTTTCACTAAACGTCCCCATTAGGGAGTTGAAGGGTTGATACCTAAATCTTTCTTTTGCAAATAACTCAAAACCGAAACAGATCCTCTGAATAGTTGTTGAACAAAAAGTGTTCAAAATCCAAAGACCTTTAAAATGATATGAAGAAAAAAAGACTGATCCCTTATATTAAGGACCGTGAGGGGCCAAAGGTCGACTTTTTAAAGTCTATAATGTTCAGTGTCTTTTAATAGATTATGGAAAATCATTATTTTAGAATGAAAATCTCAATCAAAATCTTATCTCATCTTATCAAGAATCGGACGGGAGACCCACTCGTTGCTCGCAACGAGATCGTATCTAGTTTTTTATTATTATTATTTTTTGCATTGGCGTTTTATGGCACTTGGCAGATACATTAGTTTTTTTTCCTCTGAATGAACAATCACGTATTAGGTAGCATTTTCTTCTACGCACAATTGTTGGTTCTCAAAATATCTGCGGCTGTATTTGTTTATGTAGGAGTTTTTCCGACGTTGGACATTTAATTTTTGTTACCATTTCTTAAGTGTTTTTAAAAACAACAAGACGTTTAGTGTTTTGATTCAATGTATTTTAGTAGCTTTAGTAATAACATTTCTTATGCAAAAGTAAACTAGATGCTGTCATGAGACAGTAATACCCGCACTAAGGTGTTTGCCTCTAAATACACGCTCCTACATATTGGGCGGCTTTCCAAAGAAATAGTCAAAATAATTCTATAATTTACATGTATTCATCAAATTGAGTATGAAATTCTCAGACCTTGTGACCTATAATCCAAAACCTCTTATATTTATTTTATACATGCTTAATTCATTATATACCAGTCTGAATTTTATTAATGATGTAAATTCATGCACAGATCTAGGGGGGGGGGGGGGGGGTCAGGACCCCCCCCCCCCCTGGAATTTACAAGGTTAAAAAATGTATATACTAAAACAAGGAAAAAGTTACAATGGACCCCCCTTGGAAAATGCAGATCCCCCCCCCCCCTGGTAAACACGAATATGTGTAAAATAGGTATGAAAAGTTAAACATTTGCGGCAATAGAAGTCACCACTACCCCCCCCCCCCCACCACCATATAGGTTTTTGACGTTTGGGTGAGATTTACTTTAGGTTTTTTTTTTATTGTCAATTTCTGGGATAGGATTTTTTTTGGACTGAGGCGGACCCCCCCCCCCCCCCCCCCGGAAAAAATTTCTGGATCCGCGTCTGAAATTAGATTTTGATATATGTTTTGCTCATAATAGGACCTTTTTAAATTTACTACACCCCCCCCCCCCTCGACACCACAATCACACAGCACATACTTTTTGGAATAGGCTAGATGGAAAAGGTTTATTAAAATTTAATATCGTTTGTTATGAATTAATTTAAAATTTGTTCTTGTACTATACATGTGAACATGTAAAATTCTTCATCACATCACGTTGCGTCACCCATTATCATATTTATAGATTAAACACCATTTGGCACACCTCGGCCGATACCCACTTCATCTGATAAGGTGATGGAATCGACGAAGGTTCGCCAAAATGGCACATGGCCAGTCTGGTGTGCATTGGATTAATATTCATTTTGTGTTATACCGGTAATTGGATTTATATTTCATGAAGTTGACGAGACACAGGGAGTCGGTAAGTAGAAGTTTTAGTATAGTGGGGGGTAAAATACACCCAAACGATTAGGTTAAAGTTTAAAAAGGGTCAAAGATCATTGCGTGCCACACTAGACGAATTTCATATTGTGAAGTTATCACCCGTTGTCGATGTGACATTCAGTTACTGCCAATACTGGTGCGGATCCAGAATTTTTTTCGGGAGTAGGGAGGGGGGTTCACATCTCAGTCAAAAAATTCCAGCCCAGAATTTCGTGACAAGCCGGAGAAAAAAAATGAAAACAAATAAAAAAACAATGATAGTGAGGTCAATGTTTTCTAAGTTTATAGGGAGAGGATGTCAAGAGTCATTTTTTACTTGCTACAGTATATAGTCTTGTTTAAATAAAGCAAATGCCATATAGGAGGGGGGATTCCAATCTTCCTACCCACTTCCTGTCCCTGAAATAACAATGTATTTTGTTATTCCAGTTAAATAGTATATTTTTTTCCATTTGACTAATCATTATACATATTTTGTTTCTTGTGTTTATACTGTATACAGGGAAATTTTCGCCCCCGTTTTATTTTCGCCCCTTTCGCCCTACGATCTTTTGGGCGAATTTAAAACGGGGCGAATTCAAAGAATACAGTAAAATTTTTTAAACAAAACCATGATTGGACGAATTTAAAACGGGGCAAAATTGTTTGCAAGTGTGAAAGGGCGAAAATAAGACGGGGCGAAAATAACCCTGTATACAGTAGTATGTCTGTCTATAAGTCTGCAGAAATTAAATCCTAGCTAGCTTGCCCATAAATTTTAAGTGGGATGGGCTATACAAATAGCTTCCACATTTTATAGGTTTATTTCTTGTGACAATTTGATAAGACCTTTTATTTGGGTACCATTAATTTTTACCTCTGATCGCTTGACATGGGATACACATTTTTACAAGAAAAATACCAAACTTTAAACTCTGCCTAAATTTTGATCAGTAGGTGCTAGGGCTTTCATAATTATCATGACATATTGTATTCATTGTGAACTGTCAACAGGTATAAATATATTTGACCTTGACCCTAGAGTTTGAACCACTTAAACAAAAAAACTAACCTTGGCAATTAACTTTTGAACAGGAATTACTAGGGATTTCTTTATTTCACATGTGCATTCCTTGTGAAAGACTTTCTTCTGATACTAACAATTTGAACCCTTTGACCTTGACCTTTGATTTTGACATATATTTGAGAAACTTCAACCTTCGCCATAGGCTTCCATACTGGGACATCAGTGTTTTACAAACACATCTTATCTTCATTATTATTTGGTGGTGTCTCCATAAGAGGGAAGATGTATTCACAACAACAAACAAATCACTTAAGAAAATATAAAACATGAATATGTTGGTCATGCATATCTCTGCAGGAAAAAAAACAGCTTTTCAAATACTCCAACCATATTGTGACCCTTTCAAAACACTCATTTGAGCTTTTTTGGTTTCCTTAGCATATAATGTCTGTCGTGACGTGTTGTCCATCTGTTTGTCTGAAAACTTTTTACATTTTTAACTTCTCTAGAACCACTGGGCCAATTTTACCCAATTCATATAGAAGTATGTACATTTGTATGTCAGACTCAGTCCATCTGTCTCAATAAATTTAACCTTTGTTATCACGGTCATATCTAGTGAATGAGAAGAGACATTCATATTAAACTTATGTATTAGTATATTTACCTGTGAGAATGGTATGTTTTTTTTTTACATGTGACCTATAAGTTTGACCAACTTGCAAAAAAATAAAATGGTTATAAATTCATCATTTTGAAAGAGAAAAATTAGGGCATTCATATCATAATGCATGTATATTATTACCTGTGATAAGACCTTTCCAAATAAATCATGACTTTAACACTGTGACCTTGACCTTGAAAGGATCAAGCATAACCTACTTTTCAAAAATGTTGCATTTGCTTATAACTTTTGATTGAATTGAGATATGACTCTCACATTTGACATGTACATAAATTACTCATAAGAATTCAAGGTGTTTCCCAGCACGCGATGTTTTCTTATGCGCCCGAATTTTTTCAGGGCGCATATTGTTTTTGTCCTGTCTGTTTGTCTGTTTATCTGTTTGTCTGTTGTCAACTTTAACCTTGGCCAAAACTTTTGAACCGTAAGAGATAGAGACTTCATATTTGGTATGCATACTCCTCTAATAAAGTTCTTTCAAATGACATCAAGGTCAATGACCTTGTGACCTTGACTGTAACCTATATGCTAAAAATAGGTTTTTCAATTGTTTGTCATAACTTTTGAACCATAAGAAATAGAGACTTCATAATTAGTATGCATACTCCTCTAATAAAATTCTTTCAAATGACATCAGGGTCAATGACTTCGTGATCTTTACTGTGACCTATATGCTAAAAATAGGTGTTTCAACTGTTGGTTATAACTTTTGAACCATAGGAGATAGGGACTTTATATTTGGTATCCATACTCCACTAAAAAGGTTCTTTCAAATAACACCAAGGTCAATGACCATGTGACCTTGACTGTGTCCTTTATACTAAAAATAGCTTTTTCCACTTTTTGCCATAACTTTTGAACCTTAGGAGATAGGGACTTCATATTTGGTATGCATACTGCACTAATAAAGTTCCTTCAAATGACATCAAGGCCAATGACCTTGTGACCTTGACTGTGACCTATATGCTAATAATAGCTTTGTCCACTTTTTGCCATAACTTTTGAACCATAAGAGATAGGGACTTCATATTTAGTATGCATACTCCACTCATAAAGTTCTTTCAAACAACACCAATGACCATGTGACTTTAACTGTGACCTATATGATAAAAATAGCTTTTTCCACTTTTTGCCATAACTTTTGAACCATAGTAGATAGGGACTTCATTTTTAGTATGCATACCCCACTAATTAAGTTCTTACAAACAACATCAAGGTCAATGACCTTGTGACCTTGACTGTGACCTATATGCTAAAAATAGCTTTTTCGAACTTTGTTGACGCTGGGCGCATAGTGTTTCACAAACACATCTTGTTACCCCTTGACGTTGATGTTTTAGATAATTTTCAAAATATTTAACTCTCCTAAAAGATGATTAGAATTCTGAGTAACATTTAAGGAAGACTTCAAGGAAGACAGGGCTTTTTGCAAAAAAAACGTCATTTTTCGACCCACATTTGACCCCCCCCCCCCCCGGCCAAAATCTAAATTCCAAAACCTTACTGCACATCTAAATGACCCCACCAACCATCCCCCAAAAGATGATTAGGCTGCAGAGTAAAATGTAAGAGGAGTTAAGGGAAAACAGGGCTCTTTGTATGAAAAACGTTATTTTAGACCCCCATTTGATCCCCTGGGGCAAAATCTTAATTCTGAAACCTTACTGCACATCTACATGACACCACTAATCATCTCCCAAAAGGTGATTAAGCTGTTGAGTAAAATGAAAGAAGAGTTCAGAGAAGACAGGTCTTTTAGCATAAAAAACATCAATTTTCGACCCCCATTTGACCCCCGGGGCAAAATCTAAATTCCAAAACCTTACTGCACATCTACATCACCCCACCAACCATCTTCTTAAAGATGATTAGGCTGCTGAGTAAAATGTAAGAGAAGTTCAAGGAAAACAGGGCTTTTTGTATAAAAAACGTCATTTTTCGACCCCCATTTGATCCCCCGGGGCAAAATCAAAATTCCGAAACCTTACTGCACATCAAAATGACACCACCAACCATCCCCCAAAAGGTGATTAGGCTGCTAAGTAAAATGTAAGAGGAGTTCAGGAAAAATGGGGCTTTTTGCATAAAAAAAACGTCATTTTTCGACCCCCATTTGAGCCCCCGGGGCAAAATCAAAATTCCGAAACCTTACTGCACATCTACATGACACCACCAATCATCCCCCAAAAGATGATTTGGCTGCTGAGTAAAATGTAGAAGGAGTTCAGGGAAGACAGGACTTTTTGCACAAAAAACGTCATTTTTTGACCCCCATTTGACCCCCCGGGGCAAAATCAAAATTCTGAAACCTTACTGCACATCTACATGACACCACTAATCATCCCACAAAAGATGATTAGGCTGCTAAGTAAAATGTAAGAGGAGTTCAGGGAAGATGGGGCTTTTTGCATAAAAAACGTCATTTTTCGACCCCCATTTGATCCCCCGGGGCAAAATCAAGATTCCAAAACCTTACTGCACATCTACATGACACCACCAATCATCCCCCAAAAGGTGATTTGGCTGCTGAGTAAAATGTAGAAGGAGTTCAGGGAAGAAGGGACTTTTTGCACAAAAAATGTCATTTTTCGACCCCCATTTGACCCCCCGGGGCAAAATCAAAATTCCGAAACCTTACTGCACATCTACATGACACCACCAACCATCTCTTAAAAGATGATTAAGCTACTGTGTAAAATGTAGGAGGAGTTCAGGGAAGAAAAGTGTGACAGACGGACGGACGGACGGACATGAGTAACAACAATATACCCGAACTTTCTTTAGAAAGTGCGGGTATAAAAATTTAGTTTTAGCTAAATGCAATATTGATAATCACTGATAACTGATTTCAGGTTACACAAGATCAAATGGCTGCCGCACAGGCACTTATCGACAAGATTGAAAGAATAACATTAGAACCTGTGATCGATACAAGGTATCATCAAATTTACATTTTTTATGCTATTTGATAGATAATGTTGTTTAAGTATAAGAATTTGTTCCTATCCAAATCTATGCGAAAAAAGTCTAACATTTCTAATGTTTTGCTGAGCTGGCATAAAAAGATCGATGTTGGACATTTCGGAAGACAGTACAAAATACCTGTATATCAAAAAAAAAAAAATAATAATAATAAAAAAATGAAAGGTATAAAAACATTTATTGACTGAGTTATAGGGCAAAATGCGTTTTGTCGACCCTCGAACCAAGCTGTCTGCCCTCGGCCTAACGGCCTCAAGCAGAAACTTTTGTTCTTGGTTCCGACAAAAAACATGTTCCCTCGAACTCCAAAAGTAAATAAATGTATAATATTACTTAGAAAAAGAGACTTTAAAAGGAATGTTTTCAACGTATCACCACATGACATGCATATTTTTGAATATTTTGAAAATGTAAGCATTTCTTCTAAGTTAGTGACTTTTGAGTTTAGAAACGAATAAAACCTTTTAAACCTATATTTACAATCAGTGTAATTTTCTTTATGAAATCCATTAGAAACACTATGACGTTCAAATCTCTATAACATACGCGAAACCTTATCACCGCGCGTTAGAATACACAGTAGGAAATGTATGCATTATACTCTATGAACACCAAAATGTACATTGACACAATTTAATTTTGAAAAAATTAATCCTGATGAATTAACATAAAAATACAACAGATGTGCATTTGAAATTAATTTGTCACTTTTTTCCCTCGCAATATAATGTTCGTTTGCGTTATTTAACTTTACGACGTCCCTAACGTCACAAACTGGTCTTACGTCTATAAAGCACACCATTTCTAAAAGACGCTAAATTCACATAAAAGAATACCGAAATAAACAACTATGAAGAGGAAAAATTAAAGAATGTAAATACAAGTATTTAATTCATATTTTGGATGTCTTCGGTTCTATAACACACATGGCCAAGCCGACAAATTACCATACCGTGCTAACGTACATGTTATACGTACACTATGATTTTGACGCCGCAACTTTCATCTTCAAGTTTGACCTACTTTGAAAAAATAAACATGAATTGGCCAATTGGAATTTAGAGTGAGAAATAATACTCATGTATTCTAAAAAAAATTAATTTTCACTTGTGGATATATATCACAAACAGATTCATAAGTCAAGAAAACTCCCTCTTCAATCATAACATCATTAAGTACGGGTCTCTGTAAGAATCAGACAATATGTGTATAAAAGTGAATCATGAGGGTTCTCAGAATTCGATGATTTTACACACATAGGTTTCTCTTACACTATGAATCACGTATGTAAAATGAAAATTATTTTGGGTCCCGGTTACTATGGAAACATGGCCAAAGAAATTTTCCCTAGCAACCAGTCAATTTTCCATGTTTATGGACAAATATATCACTAAACTTAGAGGCTTGAAATTGAATGTGAATATTACCAGAGGGGTTCTTAAATAAAGTTATCATCAAGATAAACATTTCAAGTGATAAAAGCATGCAATACATACAATTTTTATTTTAAGATATTTCTATTACGGGCAATGGAAGATATGCATGTTTTGCATTTTTTGCTGATTCAGCATTTTTGTAAATTTGGGTAATTTTCAAGGCCATATATCTCAAACTTCCCGCACAATATAAGAGTATGGTATATTTTACATAAAAGCAGAGGAATTTCCCTTTTGGAATTTAAATTCAAAAACGTGTGTTTTTTAATATTTACAATCAGTTGCCTAGCAACAAAAATGGATGTTTTGATTAAGAGAAAGAGACAAATTGTCAAATATGCGAGTTATTTATGGCATTAAATCTTATCGGTTGATACCAAAATCAATTTTTAAAGTAAAAACATATTTCTGAGACTTCTTTATGAATCCAGGAATATTTTGCAAGTACTTATCGCCATAGCAACAGAAAATTCCCCTTAGCAACAAAAAAATAAATCCACTTTTGACATGCACTCATTCACAGATTTGATTATTTTCGTCTAGAAATGATGACTTGGTAAATATTAAAAAATAGTGTTGAACTCTAACAATAGTAATGTTTGTTCTTAATTAATGCATAGCAATATTACTGAGCTTATAACGTTAATAAAATTATACATTACAAGGAGCTAAAGTTATTCTCTAAAGTCTCTGTACATAAGCATTTTAAGACCAATTCTCCGTAATTATCAAAATTGGTTGGCAACGCATAGTTACAGATTTGATTTTTTTCTGTCATAATTTTAAACAAATGTGTGATTGATTGTAAAATGTAGAAGTATTTTTTAATTATAACCTCGGTTGCCATGGAAACAGGATACAGGAGATAATTAAATTTGTGTCAGATTTTGCAAATATAAAAAAAAAAACATTTTTTTATTAAATTCAAAAATTTGGAAATGAATGTATTCTTTGAAAATTAAGGTACATTGCTGGCATTAGGAATTCTATTCATTTTATCTCAGTTTAGTTCAGTTCATTGAAGTCAAGAGACATATATCTCACAATCATACATTTTTAATAACAAATATAATGACGAGCTGAACATGCAACATGTACAGTACATATTATATTTTCTATAATGTATAAACAAATGAAAGGCACTATTATTGATGCACTCGCTAGTTGCACAAATTTTCCTAGATTACATTATTCTTTTTTATTCTGTGTAATAACATGACTAAGTAACTGTACTAATCTGAGGGTACTTGGTCTTCGGGAGTATAGTACATATGTATACTGTGTTACAGTTTCTATCGAACATGTATAATTTTGCTAAGCCTAACCAATGAAATTCATTTTTAATATTTACAATGTAGTCATAATTATTTTCTATCCTTTTTGGAGACATGCTTGAAGAATACAATTGTCACTACTTAAAAAGAAAAAAAACCCATTATTTAAGGATTTTCTTTTCCCTGACCAGTTCAAGAGGAAATTCACCTAATTCACAATATATTACTATAGTGTTATATGTATTCTGAAAAGGGTACATAGTGCGGTGTGCAGATATAATTATGTTTTGTTGTACAATTTTTAGTGTATTGATGTATACGGGTATACCTATCGAATACATCAAAACACCCCTCCTTTTAAGTAACACTATATATCATTGTAAGTTACAAAAACAGTTTGATTAATCTTTTGAAATTAATGCTTTACAAGTTTTAAAAACAAGAGGCCCAAGGGCCTTGAATCGCTCTTCTGATAAATTGTACAGTCTATCACTTCTATTTGAAGCCTCTAACTCTAAGTATCCTAAGATGCATGAACTGACAAAGTTTGATGATTCTTAGCCAGTTAAAACTGAAGATATTTCTGAAATCAGTATAGCTATAAAATACCATAAGTAGGTCACGGCAACCTCCTTTTTGATTTGAAACTTTCTGAGGACTTAAGATGCATTAATTGACTGATGTTTCTAAGCCAATAAGTACCTCACATATTCAAAAGTAGGTCACTGTGACCTTCTTATGGTTGATATTTTCCGAAAACCCAAGTTGCATCAACTATCAGAGTTTGATGATTCTAAGCCAATAAGTACATAAGGTACTTAAATATAGCCATAAAATGTCAAAACTAGGTCACGGTGACCTACTTTTTGGTCGACATGTTCCGAAAACCCAAGTTGCATCAACTGACAAAGTGTGATGATTCTAAGCCAATACGTACCTGAGATAATCCAAAGTAGGTCATTTCGACCTACTTTTTGGTCAATATTCTCCGAAAACCCAACATGTCTAAACTGACAATATTTGATGATTCTAAGCCAAAAAGTACCTAAGATACTTAAATGTAGCCATAAAATGTCAAAACTAGGTCACAGCGACCTATTTTTTGGTCGACATGTTCTGAAAACCCAAGTTGCATCAACTGACAAAGTTTGATGATTCTAAGTCAAAAAGACTTAAGAGATACTGAAATATAGCCAAAAAATATCAAAACTAGGTCACAGTGACCTACTTTTTGGTCCACATTCTTCGAAAACCCAAGTTGTATCAACTGACAAAGTTTGATGATTCTAAGCCAAAAAGTACATAAGATACTGACATATAGCCATAAAATGTCAAAAGTAGGTCACCGTGACCTACTTTTTGGTTGACATTTTCCGAAGACCCAAGGTGCATCTACTGAAAAAGTTTGATGATCATAGGTCTGAAAGTATTCAAAATAAGCCTTTTAAACAATTTGAAAACAAATGCATGCAAAATACAAAAAGTCGGTCACAGTGACCTACTTTATCATAAATATGTTTTAAGGCCCCAAGATGCATCAACTTACAAGATTTGGTGATTCTAAACCTCTCAGTATCTGAAATAATGGGATTAAATGTTTTACAAAAGATGAGCTATAAAATTCAAAAAGTAGGTCAAGGTGACCTTCTTTTATGTTGACCTTGTTCAAGAACCTTAGATGCATCAATTGACAAAGTTTGATGATCATAAGCCTTAAAGTGTCCAAAATATGACTCCAAATCAATTTGAAAACAAATGCCCGTAAAATTTAAAAAGTAGGTCACCATGACCTACTTTTGTGTTAACATGATGTGAAGTCCTAAGATGCATCAACTTACAAGATTTGATGATCCTAGTCTTTATAGAAAGCAAAATATCACCGTTTTTATTAAGTGTTTTGAAGTGACCTCGAGACCACGCCCTTTGCCCAGGGTCATGCCTTGAACAATTTTTAATCTTCAACATACCCTGACCCTTGTATGTACGTTTGGTGAAAATCTGCCCAGTGGTTCTGGAGAAGAAGATTTTTTAGAAACCAGTCCTTTTGGTTTATTTTCCTGATTATCTCCCCTTGTTTTAGGGTCACAACCCTAGTTTTAGTATAAAAAGTAGCCCTTGGGCCAAGGATACCCTGTGACAAATTTGACAATGATTGGCCAAGGGGTTCTTGAGTTATGACCCATATTCTAACAAGAGGCCCAGAGGCCACAGCGCTCACCTGAGCACATCGGATAGATAAAAAGCACATATCAGATCAGAACTGAAAGATTACGGGGGGGGGGGGGCTTGAATTTTAACCCCCCCAGGGGGTCATGATTTGAACAAATTAGAATCTACACTACCTGAGGATGATTCCATATGAGTTTCATCTTTCCTGGCCAAGTGGTTCTTGAGAAGAAGATTTTTAAAGATTTTTCCTATATATTCCTATGTAAAACTTTGGTCGGCCATTTTGGCCCCAACCTAGCCCCAGGGGGTCATGATTTGAACAAACTTGAATCTACACTACCTGAGGATGATTCCATATGAGTTTCATCTTTCCTGGCCAAGTGGTTCTTGAGAAGAAGATTTTTAAAGATTTTTCCTATATATTCCTATGTAAAACTTGGGTCGGCCATTTTGGCCCCAACCTAGCCCCAGGGGTCATGATTTGAACAAACTTGAATCTACACTACCTGAGGATGATTCCATATGAGTTTCATCTTTCCTGGCCAAGTGGTTCTTGAGAAGATTTTTTTAAAATGCCATTAATTTTTCTCTAATTCATAATTATCTCCCCTTGGAAAAGGGCCTAGCCCTTCATTTGAACAAACTTGAATTCCCTTCACCCGAGGATAATTTGTAGCAAGTTTGGTTGAAATTGGCCCATTGGTTCTTGAGAAGAAGATGAAAATGTGAAAAGTTTTCAACGACTACGACGACAACGACAACAACAACAGACAACGGACAAATTTTGATCAGAAAAGCTCACTTGAGCCTTCGGCTCAGGTGAGCTAAAAAGTTAACGCACACAGCACGACGCAAACCGCATAAATGGCCATTAAGCCTTTGGCTCAGAAGAGCTAAAAAACACACACAAAATTAAAGAGAATTTGTACACTTCGATTGATTGATTGATTGTGTATATTGTTAAACATCTCTCTCTTGAGAATTTTTCACTCACATGGAGACGCCACCACTTGCCGGTGGAGAGCTGTAAATTTTGTCATATACGTGGCACTGAGGGCCATTGAGCAGGGAGGGATTTTTTTTCGTGCCAGCACCTACTGCGACACGGGACCTTGGTTTATACGGTCTCATCCGAAGGACCGGTCTCCACGTCCCACAGTGGGATTCGAACCCGGGATGTAAGGATTGACTCCTTTGCGACTCTCGAGCAAACGCTTTAACCAATGCGCCACGCGGGTGCCTGTAGACTTCGAAAGATGTATGTTGAGTTTCTAAACCCATTGCTTGGTAAAATATATATCATCTCATGCAAAGAGATCAATAATGCTATGAACACTACGGATAGAAATTTACAGTTCAAAATATTAGGCTATAATTCTTTTTGTCCCACATTTATATGGCAAGTATTGATTTTGGACAATTGCAGGCAATTTTTCTGTATTAATTTGACCTGCTTAGGGCATTGATTCTCTATTGATGTATTGTAGATTTATTATAACCACTTTGGACATTTGTTTCAAACAAGGGATGTAGCAACAGGGGGCCCAGGGGGTGGGGGCTGCCCCCCCCCCAGTTTTTTTTTCGAACGTAATTTATCACTGTAGGAAATCTTTATTAAAAGGCACCCCCAACTTTACAGTTACAGTTAAGGGAAATAAAGGAAATATATTATTACATTAAAATAAAATTTGGTGCTAGCTAAAGGTGTGCTTTTATTGTTCAAAAAATTAAATAAAAATATCAGATACCAATTTTACAAACAATGATATTTCAATAAATATTTTTTATACACCTGGAGCAAGCCCCTGTGCACCAAGATGCATTTTTTTTAACTTCATGAAAAGATTGCTCATGAGGAAAACTTTGTGTGGTAAAAATTGTTAATCATGCTAGTTTGAACATCTAACCGTCTAAGCAAGCTACTCTAAGTATACATACAGTGTTACGTAGAGATTGTGTCTGTCACTGTCTGACCTGACATATGTCTACATTGTCTCTCATCAACATGTTTTTACATGTAATATATTTTTATTGCGAAATGTACCGGGGTCGGGGGAGAGTCAGGGCAGAGACCACTTCAGGTGTAACAATTTTCAAAGCAGAGGAATCTCGGGTTAAATGCATGAAAGCCACAAAATGAAAAGAAAAGCACAGGGACTTGCTCCCAGCGTGTAATAATTATTTATAAAAAAAAAAAATCCTCATTTAGATAGTAATCCAAGGGAAGTAATTGGGAAGCAAAAATGCTTCAAAATGCAGAAAAAAAATCAATATTCACCTTTAAAATTCTTTTATGCATATCATTTGCCCACCGAATTTCTATTTAAAATGTTAAATATAATAAAATATTGACCTTCATTTTTCTATGCTTAATTTGTAAATTACCATATTTTGATAGTTCCCAGTACCTAGCATGACCATTAACAAGTGTGAAATTAAAACTGAATCGTAAACATTGTTGTTTGAATCTCTAGCATTGGTTTAAAAAATTAAACACAAATTTGATTATCTCCTGTATCCCGTTTCCATGGCAACCGAGGTTATAATTAAAAAATACTTCTACATTTCACAATCAATCACACATTTGTTTAAAATTATGACAGAAAAAAATCAAATCTGTAACTTTGCGTTGCCAACCAATTTTGATAATTACGGAGAATTGGTCTTAAAATGCTTATGTACAGAGACTTTAGAGAATAACTTTAGCTCCTTGTAATGTATAATTTTATTAACGTTATAATCTCAGTAATATTGCTATGCATTAATTAAGAACAAACATTACTATTGTTAGAGTTCAACACTATTTTTTAATATTTACCAAGTCATCATTTCTAGACGAAAATAATCAAATCTGTGAATGAGTGCATGTCAAAAGTGGATTTATTTTTTTTGTTGCTAAGGGAAATTTTCTGTTGCTATGGCGATAACTACTTGCAAAATATTCCTGGATTCATAAAGAAGTCTCAGAAATATGTTTTTACTTTAAAAATTAATTTTGGTATCCACCAATAAGATTTAATTCCATAAATAACTCGCATATTTGACAATTTGTCTCTTTCTCTTAATCAAAACATCCATTTTTGTTGCTAGGCAACCGATTGTAAATATTAAAAAACACACGTTTTTGAATTTAAATTCCAAAAGGGAAATTCCTCTGCTTTTATGTAAAATATACCATACTCTTGTATTGTGCGGGAAGTTTGAGATATATGGCCTTGAAAATTGCCCAAATTTACAAAAATGCTGAATCAGCAAAAAATGCAAAACATGCATATCTTCCATTGCCCGTAATAGAAATATCTTAAAATAAAAATTGTATGTATTGCATGGTTTTATCACTTGAAATGTTTATCTTGATGATAACATTATTTAAGAACCCCTCTGGTAATATTCACATTCAATTTCAAGCCTCTAAGTTTAGTGATATATTTGTCCATAAACATGGAAAATTGACCGGTTGCTAGGGAAAATTTCTTTGGCTATGTTTCCATAGTAACCGGGACCCAAAATAATTTTCATTTTACATACGTGGTTCATAGTGTAAGAGAAACCTATGTGTGTAAAATCATCGAATTCTGAGAACCCTCATGATTCACCTTTTGTCTAATTCTTACAGAGACCTGTACTTAAGGTATCTGATATTAGCATTAAACATAGATTTATTGAAAAATTCTTTCCCCCCAACAAGGATGTTGGGATTATAAAAAAAGTGGAGCATTTCATGTAACTGCAGTTGGGTTTTGTTTATGATGTAGCTCAATCCATGAGTCAAATGCATCAACCCAAAATTTGCTTTTTATTTATTTTTTAATATTTTTAATATATTCAATTCCTCATGTTGTAACTTTATTTATACTAGTATTTATTATTGGTATAAAATCATGTAGATCTCTATTTGACAGAAGGGGTTTTCGCATCCAAAATAATTTTAAGGAAGATGTATAAGTCTTTACATTTATCATCTTTAATCCCCCATCTTCAAACGTTTTAACAATTACATTGATTTCTTTTTTATTCTATGTTGAGAGTGGTTCCACAGGAAGAAAAAGAATACTTTATCCAACTGTTTATAAAAATTGTCATCTGGGTTAGTAATTGCCATTAAAATATGGTTTTATAAAGGCAGAACCAAAGTTTTGATAACAGTGATTTTTCCTATTGGTGTTAAGTGTATTTTCTGCCACTGATGCAAGATTGATTTTATTCTGCTTAACTGGCTGATAATCTAATTTAGACATATTTGGAAGTTTTTACATCAAAATTAATTCCAAGTAAAGTGAATCTATTTGTCCCCGATTTCAGATTAAAATCTCTTTACATGATATCTTGACTATATTTTTTGGATTCAATCCATACTGTATTAGTTTTCGAAAAATTAACTCTTAGTACTGATATATCTAAAAAATATTTAAACATTTTGATTGTTTTTTAAAAGTGATTCCTTGCTACAATCATGGATAATTGAGGTATCATCAGCTAGTTGTGAAATTTTCTTTAATTTCATTATTACATACAGTAATTCCTTTAATTTTTTTATTTTCTCTTATTTGTATAGCTAAAATTTCTGCACAAAATAGAAAAAACATATGGTGATAACGGATCCCTTTGTCTACAGCCTCTATGGGTATTGAAGGATGCTGAGAGATTGCCACCTTGATAAATAGCAGAAGTTATATTATGGTTGAATAATTTTACCCATTTGTGGAAATCAGGCCCAAACTGAAAATATGTTAAAGTTTTTTGTATGAATTTCCACGAAACAGTATCGAAGGCGTTTTCAAAATCAATGAGAGTTCAAGACCAGGAATTTCTTCCTCCTCAGTGTACTGCATTATATCATAGATAAGCCAAGTGTTTTACCCTATATATCTGTTAGAAATAAAACCTGTCTGATCAAGATTGATTAGTTTATACAGATAGGTCTTTAGTCTATTTGTAATAGAACCAGAGGCTGTTTTATAAATAGTGCAAATGGACGCCAGTTTTTGAGATATTGTCTTGGTTTTTCTCCTTTAGGCAAAAGTGTAATTTTTCCATGTCTCTGTGTGACTGAAAGACTATTATTTTTATAAGCATAATTAATTGACCTAATAATAAACTCAGAAAGATCGTCAAAAGAACTTAAAAACTCTGCTAAAAACCCATCAGAACCAGGTGATTTATCTGCTTTCATTTTGTTTTAGAAGCCTCCTGTCAAGTGTTTTAGAAGCCTCCTGTAATGTAGTTTTACCCTCCGAAGAAACACATTCATCTAATGATAACTTTGGTAAATTTTCGAAATATAATTCAGAATTTAAGTAATATTTTTTAAACGCTTTGTTAGTTGTAGAGTATAAATTATCATAAAATTGCTATGTTTCATCCAAAATTTCAATTTGATTTTGAGTTATCTCCCCATTGTCTTTAACAAGTTTGGGAGTTATTTTAGTAGTAAAATTTCTTGATTCTAGACCACATAAATAATGAGATGTTTTCCCCTTTTCCACCCATTTTGCATTACTTCTTATGTATGTTCATTGAAGTTTGTGTTTTCGAAGGTTTTCTAGCTTTTGTTTTTTTTCGTTCATTTCCTCCACATTGTGTTCAGAAATATTTTCTTCTACTGTCTTTATTTCTTCGAGTAATGCTTTTCTTCATTAATTGTTTTTAGATATGCAGAGTATGATATGCTTTTCCCTTTTATTTCCATAAGTGAAATTTCTAGAAATAATTGCTCGTGAATGGTAAAATTGATGTTTTCATCTGGAATATTATCAAGATTATCATGATCATAAACAGGAAGTACGTATTGCTTTTTCACCTTTGAGATAACATCTTTGATACATTCTAAGAATTGCTTAACACTAAGTAGGGAGTTGTTAAATTTCCAAAGACCCCTTCCCTTTTTAAAATCATTAAAAGTTAAAACCATATAGATATCATAGAGTGATCAGACCTGTAACTTGGTTTATTTGTACATGCATTAAGACAAGGTAGCAATGACTAAGATATTATAAAAAAGAAAAACTAACCTACTTTGTTTGAAAGGATTTTTTTCCTCCATGTGTACCTTCGAAGTGTTTCATGTTGCTGTCTAAAAGGATCTACATAACCAATTCCTTCCATGATTTCTAATACTTTTTCTCTAGCCTTCGGATTATTAATTGATTTGTAATTATAGCAGTCTGTGAATTTAACACTAAGTTAAAGTCTCCACACCATATGACATTATTACAGTTCATTTCTTCAATTGACTCTTTAATATTTTCATAAAAATTTGGTGTATCAGTATTTGGACCATATACTGGGCATAAAACAACCTCATGACTTTCTATACATAATTTCAAAATTTGATAATTTTCATCTTTATCACCCTTTTCGAGGCAAAAAACTTTAACGTCAATATTATTATTAAAAAGTATTGCTACCCCTCTTAAGTTTGAGTATACGAGCTAAACTAACATTGGTATCCCATATATTTCTTACCTCATTTTCTACATTATTGGTGAAGTGGGTATCTTGAAGACAATAAATATTATAATCAAGACTCCGTAAGTAATTAAAAACATCTTTGCCTAAACTTTGACAATTAACAGATAAGAATGTAATCCCCATAAAACTTTACAGACGGAAGTTTTTGAGACTTGTGATCTGAGATAGGTATGTTCATGAAAGCATGCATAAACAGAGAAAAAAGGGATAGCAAAGAAGTAAAGGATAGTACAGAGAAAATCTGAAAGAAACAAAGCATAAAAAAACAATATAATCTAATGACGACGAGTTATGATCGGAAATACGATTTCCGGAACGGAAACGTTTATTCAGGTTGGCGAATTTCTCCTCAATATCGTCAAAAATATCTAACATGACCCTTTCGTCGACGATTTGTCTATACATATGGCCATTAAAATACCAGGCTGCTTTAACTTGTTCGTTTTCCAACAGTTTATTAATCAGCTTACAGTTTAGCAGTATCACATCGTCACTAAGCCTGATTTCGTTTTCATTATCTTTCTTCACAGTCAAACGGTGTCTCATAATTCTTGCTTTGGAGGAATTGTTCCTAAGTTTTAAATCAATAAAATAATAATAATAATAATAAGTAATAAATTAATTATAGCTATATTTTTTGTAGTACATGTAAACCATCGACATATTCAACCTGCCGTCCAACAAATTAAATTTTAGCAATTAAATGATAAGAATGTTTTATTTAATTAATTTCATTGAAGCTATTGCACCTCTTTAATAGATCAGTACAAAGAAAAGGTGCGAATATTTACGCGTGGCGTTTGACACGAAATTATGAATAGTGGCCCACCTTTTATGATTCTTAGACAGGAGTACTGTTGCAAAAGTATACATAAGCATATTTAAAGCAGTATTCTTAATAACCAAATGGTTCGCGCGTTGGGGAGAAAAGAGAAAAAAAGGCGCATTCACGTTGGCGACCTGGATTCAATCCTCCTTTTGATCAAAATTTTGAATCACTTTTCAGCTCGATTTTACAAGTTTTTTTTTTCCTGAATCGGACGGAAGACCTCTTGTTGCTCGAAACGAGATCGTATCTAGTTAAGGTCTTCCGCTCTCAGGCGGAAGACCTTCTACTGATTCTGATGGTTAAGATTATTCCCTATTATTCTTTTTTTTTTCCTAGACGCCAACTTTGACACCTCGTAACTCGCTCATTTCTCAACGGATTTCGCTCAAATTTTTAGAGGTTATACACGTTTATAAACTCTATCAGAATGCTGACTAAAATTTCGAAAAGTCACTTCCGGTTTTGAGTTATTTCCCTTTTAATGAAAATTTATAGGCTTTCGTTTCCAGACAAAGGCTCAGAGACGGCTAAAGCTGGAGCAGAAATTCTACTGATTTTAGATAATAGAAGGATTGAAGTTGTGCACATCGGTTTTTGTTTTACAATTTCTCTATTCAAAATGGCGCTATATAGGGGTCAAAAATTAGAACGCTTAAGAGAACCAAAAATTACTCATATTTTGCTTCTTATCTTCTAAACTAAAAGTATTTTGTTAAAATATATAGAACATAATTTGTGCAGAATTAGAAGATCTTTCAAACGATATCTCGGAAAAAGGACTTATCCCTAAATTAAGGGAACTAGAGAAGCAAAAATTTTTTTTCCAGATATCTTAAAAAGTATTGAGAATTTGTTATACATCAAAGAAGCAAAGTTGTTGAAAATGTCAAGCTAAATATCAAGAAATCGTCAAAATATGTCCGGCATCGTCACTTCCTGCAAAAGCGGAAGTAGTCGGAAAACGCATATTTTTGCCGTTTTTGACAAGTTTTTTGGCAACATATGTTTTTGGGAGCTTAAAAATTTATTTTCCGTGCGTCGTCATCACTTCCGGTCAAACCGGAAGTAGCCAAAAATGGCTTATTTTTGCATTAATTAACATATCTTTCGGATTCAAAGCATTTAAGGGCGTTATTTCTCATTTTTGTTAAAAATGAAAGCTACTTCCGGTCAAACAGGACGGAAGACCTACTCGTTGCTTTGCAACGAGCTTTGCTCTAGTTATCAGGGTCTTCCGTCTCAGCGGAAGACCCTTCTATTATTTTATTTTGCTTCTTTTTCACGTTTCTGACTATTTTTTTTCCTTACCGATTTTGTGCAGAGGATTTCTCAGAGATGGCTGGATTGATTCAACTCAAACTTTCAGACTTATTGTGTTTCTATGTGAAGTTTGTACCGGCATTTCCAGTTTGAAAAATTCACTTCAGGTCGCAAGTTATCGCCCTTTGATCGAAATTTAGAGGACCTCATTGTCTGTGATGGAACTCAAAAACGGCTTGAGCTAGAGTACTGACATTTTCAGAGATTATAGAGGACATGTTCCCATAATGCACCTGGGTTTTCAAATTTTCCAAAAATGTGTAGTATGGAAACGGCCTAGGGGTAGAAATTTAGGAAACGAATCAGGAGTGAATTTTCGAGACATTTTGTATCATATCTTAAAAGTATAGTCATTTTGTCAAAACATACTGAACAATATTTGTGCAAAATGACAAGATCTTTCAAATGATATCAATTAAAAACAGCTGACTCATCAAATAAGGGATAAAAAGGGTCCAAAACAATTTGCATTATAACTCTTAAACGATCAATATTTTGTGAAACATTATTGAAAGAAAAATGTTCTTCTTAATGACCTTCTATTATATATCATAATGTTGACGTCATATATTACGCATTTGGGGGCAACAAGGGGCTTGAATTTTTTTTCCCTACACCTGTATCTCAGTAACAATTCGGGGGATTTTCATAAAACTTTCAGAAATGATAGGAAACAATGTCTTGCGAGATGATTTTTTAAAAAAAATTATGAATTCATTTCCGTTCGGTAAATATGACGTATTTTCGACATTTTGCTGCAATACTGATATGTCCTATTCTGAGAAAACGACGCAAAATAGAGATTTGAAATTTTCAGGAATGATTGAATGTAATCCTGACATTGTGAACCAGACTTTTTAAATTTTAAGAAGATGTTTTAAGTTTTTAAATTTTAAAGTTAAATATTTTCAAAATTTTTTTTTATACAATTTAATTTTTTTTATATCATCAGATAGATCTTGGCAAGCGCTTTCTAAATATGTATTTGTTTTGTGTTTGAGTCAAAAAATAAACAAAATATACGCTCAGGTGTGTTTCGGACACTTGAGTGCAAGTGTACTCTTAGAAATTTTCTTTTAAAAAATCATAACTCTGTAATTCATTGACCGATTTCAAATTTTTTTGCACCATCAAATAGATCTTTTCAAGACCTTTCCAACGAAATATTCCTTTTTATTGTACGTGCACAAACAAAGAAAATATGGACTCAGGTAAGTTAAACTTTCATTTTGACAGGACATGTCATTATCAAGGACACTTGCAAGTGACCATGCTCTTCGGTACTCTTCTTTGATCTTGGGTGGATATCTTTTGATTTTTGTAAAAAGTAATTTCTCTTTCATTTCTTGACCGATTTTAAAAATTTTTAAACCATTGAAAAGATCTTTTTGAGAGCTTTCCAGCGATATCTTTTTTTGGATTGTAAATCAAAAAATAAAGAAACTGTACATGTGGCCTCAGGTGTTTTAACAGGAATGTCAAAGTCAATATCAAGGACGTTTGCGGTCAGTGCGGCTGACTGCACTCTTTGATCTTTGACGAATTCCTTTAATTTTAAAAAAATATTACACACTGTAACTGGAAATTCTTTATGGGCAAAAGAGTGAGATTTTATCGATTTGAATTTTTCAAGAAATTTCAATTGCATCTAAATGTTAAAAGAGGACTATGTCTGTAACTATGGAACATCATACTACGTATTATGAAATCTCTCAAAGGTCAAATAGATTGAGATTTAAACGATTTAGTTTGTTTAAAAATAAAATTTAAATTGCCTCTACATGTTAAATCAAAGACTGTCTCTTTACATTGGAATATGAGGAACATCATACTGTGTGTTTTGAATTCTTTCAAAGGTCAAATAGAATGCGACTTGAATTTTATCGTGATTTTTTATGACCTTAACCTTTGACCTTGATAAATGACGTTGACTTTTGACCCCATTGACGCAAGGTCACAATCAAGTTTAAGGTCGTGGAGGTATTTACAACTCTCACTTTAACAAATTCTTATATACCCCCCCCTCTCCGCCTTGTCTCAAAAAATCAATAACGACATAGATTTTTTTGTACAAGTAAAACAACACCAGAGATAGACATGAAATTCAGATTAACATGTAGAAGACACCTCAAAGAAAGTGTCCTGAGAGTTTTACGGCGAGTCTCTTAAGAATTACGAAATTCTAGTGAATATCGTCAAAATCTGCATTTTTTTCTGTCTAGAATTTAGTCATTGCTGAGCATAAAAATTAATTAAAGCTTGTATAGGCTATTTCTTTTATTTTTAGGGTCTTCCGTCTTCAGCGGAAGACCCTTCTATTATTCTTCGGTTTCTTTTTTTACCTTTACTAGGGTCTTCCGTCTCCAACGGAAGACCCTTCTATTATTCTATTGTTTCTTTTTCACTTTTATTATTAAGGTCTTCCGTCTCCAACGGAAGACCTTCTTGTTATTCTTCGGTTTCTTTTTACCTATTATTATTATTATTCTTACCAATTTTGTGCACGCGATTTCTCGTAAACTACTGGGCAGATTCTCATGAGACTTTAACATCTGATAGGTACTGATCTGAACCTTATTGGAAATTTTTTTTGTTGATGACATCACTTCCGGTCGTGAGTTATCTACAATTTCCTGATTTTAAAATGCAATTTTGTCTGAACTTAGTAGCGAAAACTGCTTAAGATATGAACAGGAGACTTATTTGAGATGATAGTTCATGACTTATAGCTTTGCAAAATCACCTTTTCGTGTGTCATCAATACTTCCGGTCGCTACCGGAAGTGAATTTAAAAAACGCAATGTTTCAACTTTTCTTTTTTAATATTTTTGTTTTTGATGTGAATAGAAACTCTCTTGTAGAAGGCAAATATGTAATTTGTTTGAAAATCGAAAAAGCCAATCTCGAGATATTTGCATTTGAAAACGCGAAGCGGCGATCCCAATGGCGAAATGGTTAGCGCGTTTGATTGTCACGCTGGCGACCCGGGTTCGATCCCCCGTGTGACCAAAAAATTTTATCATTTTTTTCTGCTTGATTTTTCGATATTTTTTAATTTTAGACCATTTGGAACAATATATTATAAACTTTTAAGCATATATTGCGTAATTAGGGGTCACAAGGGGCCAGAATGTCAAATCTTTAATGCTTTATATCTCGAAAAGGGGGAATATTTTGAAAAGCAATATTGAACAAAAGATGGCCAGAATAATGTTCTAAACAATATGCATACTTTGAATTTTTGTAAAAGGGCCCCATTAAGGACTTGTAGGAGTGACCCCTAAAAATTTCCATTTAGCATATCTCCCCAACGAATAGAAATATTTGAATAAGTATTGAACAAAAATCTTTCAAATCACAAGACCTTTCATTTGATATCAAGAAAAAAGGGCTGACCCCTCAAATTAAGATCTCAGAAGGTCCAAACGTCTTTTATCTATAACTCTCTAATGATCAAGATTTTGTAATACATTACTGAAGCAAAAGTATTTATCTTAACGATTTGCAACAATATATGATACAATTTTGATCATATGTTACGTAATTAGGGGTCACAAGGGGCCAGAATGTCAAATCTTTGACGCTTTATATCTCGAAAAAGGGGAATATTTTGATAAGCAATATTGAACAAAAGATGGCCAGAATAATGTTCTTAACAATATGCATACTTTGAATTTTTTGTAAAAGGGCCACATTAAGGACTTGTAGGAGTGACCCCTAAATATTTCCATTTAGCATATCTCCACAACGAATAGAAATCTCTGAATAAGTATTGAACAAAAAATCTTTCAAATCACAGGACCTTTCATTTGATATCAAGAAAAAAGGGCTGACCCCTCAAATTAAGGGCTCAGAGGGGCCAAAAGTCTTTTATCTATAACTCTCTAATGATCAAGATTTTGTAATACATTACTGAAGCAAAAGTATTTATCTTAACGATTTGCAACAATATATGATACAATTTTGATCATATGTTACGTAATTAGAGGTCACAAGGGGCCAGAATGTCAAATCTTTGACGCTTTATATCTCGAAAAAGGGGAATATTTTGATAAGCAATATTGAACAAAAGATGGCCAGAATAATGTTCTTAACAATATGCATACTTTGAATTTTTGTAAAAGGGCCCCATTAAGGACTTGTAGGAGTGACCCCTAAATATTTCCATTTAGCATATCTCCACAACGAATAGAAATCTCTGAATAAGTATTGAACAAAAAATCTTCCAAATCACAAGACCTTTCATTTGATATCAAGAAAAAAGGGCTGACCCCTCAAATCAAGGGCTCAGAGGGGCCAAAAGTCTTTTATCTATAACTCTCTTATGATCAAGATTTTGTGATACATTACTGAAGCAAAAGTATTTATCTTAACGATTTGCAACAATATATGATACAATTTTGATCATATGTTACGTAATTAGGGGTCACAAGGGGCCAGAATGTCAAATCTTTGACGCTTTATATCTCGAAAAGGGAAATATTTTGATAAGCAATATTGAAGAAAAGATGGCCAGAGTAATGTTCTAAACAATACGCATACTTTGAATTTTTGTAAGACAGTCCTATTAAGGACTTGTGGGAGTGGCCCTTAAATATTTATAATATCCAGAAGGGAAAAAAAATTTCTGAATAAGTGTTGAACGAAACGTCTTTGAAATCACAAGACCTTTCATTTGGTATCAAGAAAAAATGGTCTGACTCCTTAAATAAGGGTTTAAAAGGGACCAAAAGTCTTGCATCTGTACCTCTTCAATGATCAATATTTTGTGATACATTACAGAAGAAAAGATATTCATCTTAACGATTTGCAACAATATATTATAAAATTTTGGTCATATATTACGTAATAAGGGGTTGCAAGGGGCGAAAATGCTATATTTTTTATGCTTTATGTCTCAAAAAGGGGGAGTATTTTTATAAGCCATATTGAACAAAAGATGTTCAGAATATCGTAATAAAAATCAGAATCTTTATATTTAATGAAGGAAAACTTAATGACATTCTCCTTTAACGAATATCTCAGTCAAAATCACATCTCATCTTATCGAGAAATTCAACGGAAGACCTACTCGTTGCTCGCAACGAGATCTCATCTAGTTATTCTTCTTTTTTTCTTACAATTTTTGTGCAGAAGATTTCTCGGAGATAGTTCGACCGATTTTCTTGAAAATTTCGGAGAAGATGTATCTTTATCTAAACCTTATACTTTTTTTTGGTTTTTTTGATATTCACTTCCGGTCGGAAGTTATCGCCCTTTGATCGAAATTTTGATGACCTCCATGTCTGTGATGGAACTCAATAACGACTCAAGCTAGAAAGCTGATTTTTTTTAGGGATGATAGAGGACATGTTGCCATATTGCAACACGGTCAGGAAATTTTCCGGAAGTGCCTAGTATGAAAGCTCGGTAAGAGTCAAAATTTAGGACACGAATCATGACTGATTTTTGAGACATTTTGCATCATATCTCTTAAAGTATCATTATTTTGTTAAAACATACTGAACAGAATTTGTGCAGAATGACAAAATCTTTAATATGATATGAAGAAAAAAGTGCTTCATTGTTAACTCTTAAACAGTCAATATTTTGTTGACATTACAGAAGCAAAATTGTTAATCTCAACGAAAACTAATTTCAGTCGGTTTTTCATGAAACTTTCACAAAATATGAACAAAAGATGTCAAAATAATGTTTGAACAATATGAATTTTGTTACATCCGAAGAGCCCCTTAAATTTGGAAAATTCTGAATAGTTCTGGAAAAAATGCCAAGTTATGAAGAAAAAAGGGCTGACAATTTCCTGATTTTAAAATGTTCGATTTTGTCGCAAAATTGTTTTTCTTCACAATTTTATCATTAAAATGGCTAAGGATATGAACTGGAGACTTATTGGAGACCCTTCTATTATAGATCATGACTTTGTGGATTGCAGAATTCATATGTTTCTTTTTCCTTTTCGTGCGTCGTCAGTACTTCCGGGCGATACGAGATGCAAATTTAAAAAAAATCATATTTTCTAACTTTTTTGTTTTTCAGTATTTTTCATTTTTATTTGTTTCTTATTAATGGTAATAGAAGCCCTCCTTATAATGCTTACTATTTAATTTGTTTGAATGTTGATAAATCTTCCGTCTTCACGGAAGACCTTATAGTGATTCTATTGTTTCTTATTTATTATTATTATTATTATTCTTTTTTTGACAAAATTTTGTGCAGGCGATTTCTCAAAAACTCTTAGTGGTTTTTCATATTTGCATTCAAAAATTTCCTGATTTTAAAATGCGATTTTGTCGCGCACTTTTATCGAAGATGGCTAAGGATAAATGGCGGCTGTCGCCTTTTCGTCTGTCAACTCCGCCACTTTTTTGTTTTTCAGTATTTTTCAGGGGTTATAATGCTTACTATATAATTTGTTTGAATGTTGCTAAAGTCTAGATATTTGATTCAAAAAAACCATTCCGCCATTTGACATAAGCGTTTGATTAAACCATTTTGATAAGGAAACATGAAATGTAAAAAACTACTTCGACTCTCACGTAGTAGTGAAATGGTTGGAGGAGTTACCTCCCGTTACTTGTTTATATTATAATAGATAATCAATGTAAATATTGTAATTAATTGGTCAATTGACTAAAGAATTATACAAGTATTATTGATAAATGATGTTCTGTTAGAAAATAATAATAGTGTTGCCAAAAGAAAGGCAATCTGTTTTATTTTATCAATATGATATCTGATAACTTATGATCATTGATTAAGTTGAGGTACAAGGGGGCAGTACAGCCAACTGGCTTGTGCCTTCACTTTGATACAGAAACCAATTGGTTTATCAATCAAATAGGATTGTGCAAAGTTGCCGTAGTCAGTGACTAGTTAAAATGTAGCTGTGTGACATTAGCTATAGGTTTGTCATTAGGACAGAGAAGCTCTTACAAAGTTAAATCATACTGTGTAAGTATATTGTAGCCACTTGGCTAGAGTTATATAGGCAACTTGGTAAGCAGTTATACACCAGGCAGATGTTAAAGGCTAAATCAAGAGGCACCAGGCAGATAGATGTTGACTTATATAGTCAGTTGTACGAGTATAGTGAGGCAATTATCATATGGCACCAGGCAGGTGCCGGTATTAACTGAAGATATATAATTATACAAAGCACTTAGGTCATTTGATTTAAAGACACCAGGCAGGTGTCATATTATTATCTGTATATATTGCATTCAATCATATCCCCAGTAAAACTCGGTAATCCGAGCACGGACCTACTGACCGCTCAGATCCGACACGTTACAGTAGTACGTTGCAATTGAGTGTCAATCTTAAAACTTAATTTCCGTTTCACTGCTTTAGTGTAACTGGGCTAGATACGATATGTAATGTGTATAATGTGTTACATATACTTTCTTAACGTCAAAATAAAATAAAGGCGCTAAGAATGTTTTATTTTTAAAATTTAATTGATGCTATCATACCTATCTAATAGATCAGTCCAAAGAAAAGGCGCGAATATTTACTCGTGGCGTTTGGCGCGAAATTATGAATGCTTTTTATAATTCTTAGACAGGTGAACTGTTGCAAAAGTACCGTGGTATACACAAGTATATTTAGAGCAGTACTTCCAATAGCTTAATGTTTAGCGCGTTGGGGATATAAAAATAAAAAAATGCGCATTCACGTTGGCGACATGGTTTCAATCCTCCTTGTGACCAAAATTTTGAATCTCTTTTCAGCTCAATTTTACGTGGGTTTCTTTTCCTAAAACGGACGGAAGACCTCTCGTTGCTCGCAACGAGATCGTATGTAGTTAAGGTCTTCCGTCTTCACGGAAGACCTTATAGTGATTCTATTGTTTCTTATTAAGGTCTTCCGTCTTCACGGAAGACCTTATAGTGATTCTACTGTTTCTTATTATTATTATTATTATTATTATTATTATTATTATTATTATTTTTCCGCCCATCTAATTTTGTGCACGCGATTTCTCAAAGACTACAGGATGGAGTTTCATGAAATTTAGGGAAACTATGTGTTATTATCTGAAGTTATTTTATCCGAGAGATTTTTTGAAGATTCGCTTCCGGTGCCAAGTTACGGGACATTTCCTGATTTTAAAATGACATTTTGTCCACGGATTATCTCAAGAACGGTAAAGGATATCAAAATGAAACTTTCAGGGATGATAGATTGTCGTAATTACTATCCAGGACGCAACTTTTCATTCGTCGTCAGTACTTCCTGTTGTTACCAGATGCGAATTTCAAAAGTCGATTTTTCTAACTTTTTTGTTTTTCAATATTTTTGAAGTATTTTAAGCTTTGGTAATAGAGACCTTTCCAATGATGTTTACTATATAATCTGTTTGAATATTGACAAATCCAAAGTCTAGATATTAACATTCAAAAATCTGAAGCGGGTCCAAAATGGCTGCTGTCTCCGTAGACTCTGCCATTTTGCGAGTAGGGATTTATGGAGTCAGCTGAGCGTTTGATCAAACGATTCTGACATAAGGATACATGAAATGTAAAAAACTACTTCGACTCTCACGTAGTAGTGAAATGGTTGGAGGAGTTACCTCCCGTTACTTATTTATATTATAATAGATAATCAATGTAAATATTATAATTAATTGGTCAATTGACAAAAGAATTATTCAAGTATTATTGATAAATGATGTTCTGTCAGAAAATAATAATAGTGTTGCCAAAAGAAAGGCAGTCTGTTGTATTTTATCAACATGATATCTGATAACTTATGATCATTGATTAAGTGAGGTACAAGGGGGCAGTACAGCCAAGTGACTTGTGTCTTCACTTTTGTACGGAAACCAATTAGTGCATCGTTCAAATCGAATTGTGCAAAGTTGCCGTAGTCAATGACTGGTTAACATATAGCTGTGTGACGTTAGCTATAGGTTTCTTATAAGGACAGAGAAGCTCTTACAAAGTTAAATACTGTGTAAGTATATTGTAGCTACTTGGCTAGAGTTATATAGGCAACTTGGTAAGCAGTAAGACACCAGGCAGGTGTTTAAGGCTAAATCAAGAGGCACCAGGCAGGTGGCTGTTGACTAATATAGTCAGTTGTATAGTTAGGCAATTGTCATATGGCACCAGGCAGGTGCCGGTATTAACTGAAGATATATAATTGTACAAAGCTCTTAGGTCATTTGATTTAAAGACACCAGGCAGGTGTCATATTATTATCTGTATATATTGCATTCAATCATATCCCCAGTAAAACTCGGTAATCCAAGCACGGACCTACTGACCGCTCAGGTCCCACACGTTACAGTAGTAAGTTGCAATTGAGTGTCAATCTTAAAAATTAATTTCTGTTTCACTGCTTTAGTGTAACTGGGCTAGATACGATATGTAATGTGTATAATGTGTTACATATACTTTCTTAACGTTGAAATAAAAGAAAGGCGCTAAGAACGTTTTATTTCTAAAACTTAATTGAAGCTATCATACCTATTTAATAGATCAGTCCAAAAAAAGGCGTGAAATATTTACTCGTGGCGTTTGGCGCGAAATTACGAATGCTTTTTTTTCAATTCTTAGACAGGTGAACTGTTGCAAAAGTATACACAAGTATGTTTAGAGCAGTACTCCCAATAGCTTAATGGTTAGCGCGTTGGGGATAAAAAAGTAAAAAAAAAAAAGCGCATTAACGTTGGCGACATGGGTTCAATCCTCCTTGTGACAAAAATTTTGAATCTCTTTTCAGCTCGATTTTACGTGAATTTTTTCCTGAATCGGACGGAAGACCTCTCGTTGCTCGCAACGAGATCTCATCTAGTTATTATTATTATTCTTATTTTTTAGACAAATTTTGTGCACTCAAAATCTCGAGAACTATTCATCGGTTTTTCATCAAACTTTTAGGGATGATGCACTCTTATATGCCATTGTAACATTTGGAACAATTTTGGAAGAAGTCGCTTCCGGTGCCAAGTTATGGCCATTTTTCTGATTTTAAAATGAAATTTTGTCAGTTCGAGATCTAAGGAACTACTAAAGATATGAACTGGAGACCTGTTGGAGAGCAGAGGGCATGACTTCTAGCTATGCGGAATGTCCTTTTTGTGTGTCGTCAGTACTTCCGGTCGCTACCGGAAGCGAATTAAAAAAATCAAAATTTTCAACTTTTTTGTTTTTCATTATTTTTCTTTGATTGTAATAGGGGTAATAGAGAATCTTTGCAGAATGCGAAATGTGTAATTTGTTTTAGAATTAAAGAAGCCAATCTCGAGATATTTGCATTTAAAAATTTGAAGCGGCGTTCCCGATGGCGTAATGGTTAACGCGTTGGATTTTCACGCGGGCGACCCGGGTTCGATCCCCCGTGTGACTGAAATTTTTTTTTATGACTTTTTCAGCTAGATTTTTCGTTTCTTATTTTAGAATCGGACGGAAGACCTCTCGTTGCTCGCAACGAAATCGTTTCTAGTTATTATTCTTTTTTTTGACAAAAATTTTGTGCACGCGATTTCTCGAAAACTATTCAGCGGTTTCTAATGAAACTTTCACAAAATATGTGTCATTATATGAAGTTGTTACATCCGAAGAAAAATTTGGAAAATTCGCTTCTGGTGCCAAGTTATGGACAATTTCCTGATTTTAAAATGTGATTTTGTCGCGCACTTTTATCGAAAATGGCAGAGTACAGTGCAGGGAAATAATTTTGTTACAGCATCAATGCTGATTTTGGTGCTTCCTTTGCTTGCTGATTTTGATGCTTCCTTTGCTCGCTGATTTTGATGCTAGTTATCCTTATCCTGATCCTGGTTTGATCCTTATCCTGATGCTGGTTTGAAACTAGGTCAATGCTAGTAATGCTACTGGAAGTAGGATTATCCTGTAGGAAGTGGATAATTCAAAAACAGCATCAATATTTTAAGCAATTAAAAATAATTTTTGGGGTAATTTTTATTTGTAATTTGTATTAAATGACTTTCCTTTATCTGTTTTCACTTTGGTCAATGCTAGTTCTATCCTTTGCTTGCTGATGCTATTCCAAGTAATGCTGTTTTTTAAATGCTGATGCTGATGCTAGTTCTATCCTGATCCTACTTATGCTGATCCTGATGCTGGATTATGTAACAAAATTAGTTCCCTGCACTGTATATGATATAGAAACTTATTGGATATGATAGATCATGACTTTCTGGTTTGCAGAATCACCTTTTCGTGCGTCGTCAGTACTTCCGGTCGTTACGAGATGCAAATTTAAAAAACATCGTACTTTCTAACTTTTTTGTTTTTCAGTATTTTTCAATTATTTTTGGTATCTTAATAGAAATCCTCCTGAAAATGCTTTTTATTTAATTGGTTTGAATGTTGATAGATCTAAACTCTAGATATTAGCATTCAAAAATCTGAAGCGGGTCCAAAATGGCGGCTGTCTCAGTCAACGCCGACATTTCGCAATAGTGGTTTATGTAGTCAGCTGAGCGTTTGCTTGAACAAAAGTAACATAAGTGTAAATGAAATGTAAAGGAATACTTGGATTGTCACGTCGTAGTTATGCTGCAGTTCTGTGTCAAACTAAAGTCTTCTATAATTGGTTTTGGCTGGTTTTCAAAATAAAAAAAAGAAAAGACTAAATGTGCAGATGAAATTCGTTACCTAATATCTTTTATGCACCACGGAAAAACAGATTTTAAATCGTACTTATAAGTTATACTGTCTCAAAAAAGAATATCAATGAATATTGTAAGTATAAATCTTAACCACTGTTTTCCTATGCACACTTGTGTCATATTAAACTAATGAATTAGACAAAAATAAGAAAACGATTTTTTAAAAGATCGCTTCATGGAGTTTATTCAAGCATTCTTGTCTCAAAGACCTGATTCAAGTTATTGAGCATAAATGATATCTGATTCCTTGACCGTCGTAGGGCCAGCCAGATTTTTCGGCGAAACGTTTCAACCTATTTTGATTAACTAATCAGGATAGTTCACTTTGGGGATAAACAGGAAATTGAAAAAAGTTTAAAATTCATAACCGTTTCACCGCTTTAGTGTTACATGCATATATAAAACAATATGGAATTTGTAAAATGTGTTAAATATACTTTCTAAACCTCGAATGTTACGTTATAAGAACGTTCTTTTTTTTTTAACTCGTGGCGTTTGGCGCTATATTTTGAATAGTGACCCGCCTTTCTTTTTAAGAGAGAAGCACTGTTTTGTTGATATATACAAGTAGATTTAGAGAAGAGGTCCCGATAGCGTAATATTTAGTGTGTTGGAATTTCATGCTGGCGACTAATGTGTTCAATCCCTCTTGTGGGCAAATCTTTTTCTACTTTTTCAGCTCGATTTTAAGTTTTCTTTCCGGAAAGGGGCGGAAGACCTCTCGTTGCTCGCAACGAGTTTCACATCTAGTTAAGGTCTTCCGTCTTCACGGAAGACCTTATAGTGATTCTACTGTTTCTTATTATTATTATTCTTTTTTTGACAAAATTTTGTGGACGCGATTTCTCGAAAACTACTCAGCGGTTTTCAAGGAAATTTTCACAAAATATGCGTCATTACATGAACTTGTGCAGTCGGTAATTTATTTTGGAAAATTCGTTTCCGGTGCCAAGTTATGGACAATTTCCTGATTTTAAAATGCGATTTTGTCGCGCACTTTTATCGAAAATGGCCGAAGATATGCACTGGAGACTTATTGGAGATGATAGATCATGGCTTTCTGGTTTGCAGAATTGCCTTTTCGTATGTCGTCAGTACTTCCGGTAGCTACCGGAAGCATATTTTAAAAAATGCAATTTTTCAACTTTTTTGTTATGTAATATTTTTCATTCATTTTTGGTATATAAATAGAGATGCTTATTATAATGCTTACTATATAATTTGTTTGAATATTGATAAATCTAAAGTCTAGATATAAGCATTCAAAAATCTGAAGCGGGTCCAAAATGGCGGCTGTCTCTGGCATTTCGCAATAGGGCTTTACGGAATCAGTCGAGCGTTTGCATGAACGAAGGTAACATAAGGATAAATGAAATTTAAAGGACCACTTGGATTGCCACGTTTTAGTTACGTTATAATTCTGTGTCAAACTAACTTCTTCTATAATTGGTTTTGGTTGGTTCCCAAAGTAGAAAAAAAAGACTAATTGTGTAAATGAAATTCGATACCTAATATCTTTTGTGCAACAGGGAAAAACATATCTTAAATCATAGTTATATGTAATGTTCTCTCAAGAAAGAATATCATTGAATATTGTAAGTCCCCTATTTAATAGAACATTCCAAAGAAAGACGCGAAGATTAACTCGTGGCGTTTAGCTCGAAATTTTGAAAAGTGACTCGTTCATAATTCTTAGACAGAAGTACTGTTGCAGAGGTATATACGAGGGATGTCCCAGAAAAACGCGAACTTTTTGAATATTTTAAATACTATTCAACCAATAATTTTTTGCATGCCGTTGGGAAATCATCGTTTAGATATTCTCACAAAATAGTATAGGTATGTGATGTCATATGCGTATTTAAACAGCATTTAAATGATGTGGAATATCGGTGGTCGGCGCACAACAATTTTTTGACTTTTTCAAATAAAATTGTGATTGAAGTTTTCGTTGTTATCAAGCTATATGGCAATATAATATCAAAAGTTTTACCATCATAGATTCTCTTTGATTTGGTGCACTTGTTGGTAAAATTTCATTCATTTGACATCATTAATGACAGATATATGACGATATATAGCAAAGCGCTTTAAATTAGACATTGTCAAAAATGGTGACGTTAAGCTGTGATGCGGAGCACCAAATTATCAAGCAACACTATGTTGAGCGGGATATGACTCCTGCATATAGAAAAAAAGATGTTAACGATGAAGGAACCCGAACATAATATGGGGAAAAGGTTTATATCTAGTAGAAGAGGTTCTTGGTTGACTTGACTAATTTTTTGATAGAAGAGAATAGACTTTTGCACATACATGTAAATAAAAACTAACTGAAAAGACAAGAGTGGGACGTCATAGGCCTACGTGAAGACCGCTGTCAAATAATTCGATCAGGTAGCTTTATGATCGGGATTGTGAAATTGTCTATTGAAAGAATTACACCCCCCCCCCCCCCCCAATATTTTAGTAACATTAGTATTTGAGATGCATAACTTGGTAACTAAAAATAGTTAAACACATTGCCGAATGTGTGAAAAAATTAATATTAATAGAGACGAACTTTTCGTAACAAATTTCTAAACATTACGAGATACGTTTTGACGTCGTCAGTGTTGCGCCGACAGCTTATTTGATAGATTCCTTTACATGAGAGGAAAATTTTATTTAAAGAGATATTTCTTTGAAATGTTTAGGCATAAGTCCAAAAATGTTGATCATGATGTATACCAATTTTTAACTTTAGAGTCCTAGTAAAACAAAAGATATTAAAAATATTCGCATTTTTTTGGAACAACCCTCGTGCAAGTAGATTTTGAGCAGAGATCCAAATAGCGTAATATTTAGCGCGTTGGAATTTCATGCTGACAACTTGGGTTCAATCCCCCTTATGTGCAAATCTTTTTTTTTTACTTTTTTCTGCTAGATTTTTCTTTTTTTTATTTCAGAATCGGACGGAAGACCTCTCGTTGCTCGCAACGAGATCGTTCTAGTTATTATTATTATTCTTATTTTTTAGACAAATTTTGTGCACGCGATATCTCGAGAACTATTCATCGGTTTTTCATCAAACTTTCAGGGATGATGCGCTCTTATATGCCATTGTAACATTTGGAAGAATTTTGGAACAAGTCGCTTCCGGTGCCAAGTTATCGCCATTTTCCTGATTTTAAAATCAAATTTTGTCAGTTCGAGATCTAAGATACTATTAAAGATATGAACTGGAGACTTGTAGGAGAACATAGGACATGTCTTCTAGATATTCGGAATGTCCTTTTTGTGTGTCGTCGATACTTCCGGTTGCTACCGGAAGCGAATTTAAAAAATCAAAGTTTTCAACTTTTTTGTTTTTCATTATTTTTCTTTAAATTTTATATTGATAATAGAGACATTTTATAGAGCGCGAAATATGTAATTTTTTTTTTGAATTCATAAAGCCAATCTCGAGATATTCGCATTTAAAAATTTGAAGCGGCGTTCCCAATGGCTATATGGTTAGCGCGTTGGATTTTCACGCCGGCGACCCGGGTTCGATCCCCTGTGTGACCGAAATTTTTTTATGACTTTTTCAGCTAGATTTTTCGTTTTTTATTTCAGAATCGGACGGAAGACCTCTCGTTGCTCGCAACGAGATCGTTTCTAGTTAAGGTCTTCCGTCTTCACGGAAGACCTTCTAGTGATTCTACTGTTTCTTATTATTATGTCGCCCCGAACGAAGTCGGGGACGACATATTGATATTGTACGCATGTTTTTTTTATCCAGGCTGTTTCTCGGAGATGGCTGGGACAATCTTCCTGAAACTTTCCTTAAAGGACGATCACTGGTTGTAGTTGTGCAGTGAGGTCGTTCAGTTCCAATATGTCTACCGTTGCCATGGAAACCTGTAAAAAGCGACAAATTTTGTCCGAGAGTGTTCTCTCTGGTCCCTTAAACATTCGTCATGAAACTTTTCTTATTTTAATGATTAGTATCTGTAGTTCTGCAACTCGTATATAAAATTTTCATATAATCGATTATTGCCATGGAAACCAGGTGAAAGTTAAAATTCTTTAATTTCGATTTTCTCAATAACTACTCAGGCAATCGTTTTGAAACTTTCAATGTTTATTCCTTGCAATGTGTCAAAGTGATTTCTACTTTCAAAATAACTGTAATGAGTCGCTCACGGTTGCCATAGAAACGAGACAGAAAAAAAGATTCAGATGTGCACATGTGTTCTCCAAGGTCTAGGTCAAAGGGTCAAAGTTCGTCGTATCCAATAAAAGTTCTTTTCACAAGGATTACATATTTGAAATACAAAAGCCCTAGTACTTACCGTTCAAACGTTATGGCTATTTACTATGTTCAAGACGACCCCCCCCCTTTTTTTTTGAAGCACACAGCCAAGTAGAATACACAGATATAACATATACAACTTACAAGTAACTTTTTAAAATCTTCATTCATAAAATTCAGTTCCCGTCATGTGATATTTTGCCATCATTCATTCTCCTTCTGTTTTGTCTCTTGAATTTATAAATATTTTATTTTATCTATATAAAAAAAAATAACGATTGTCAGCTGCATTTATTATCATTTCGCGTTTTCTTGTATATCTATCACTTGTATATTATTCATTTCATTAGATAGTGCAAGTATAAATTAAAAAATTGGTACGTCATTTCCATAGTTTTTATTCATTCATAAATTCTTTGATCCGCTCCTGATGGTTCGCAAAGCCTTGATCACCACTGTATACAAAACATTCATCTCGCCGAAAATGTTCACGATTCCGCTAAACTGAGAAAGTTCACACAGGATTTATCATCTCATAACACACATAAGCTCTCTGCAATGCAGAAATGCTCGAATTGATGGGGAAAATTCAGGAGTTATTGATGAGAAAAATTCAGGAGTTATTATGTCGCCCCGAACGAAGTCGGGGACGACATATTGATATTGTACGCATGTTTTTTTTATCCAGGCTGTTTCTCGGAGATGGCTGGGACAATCTTCCTGAAACTTTCCTTAAAGGACGATCACTGGTTGTAGTTGTGCAGTGAGGTCGTTCAGTTCCAATATGTCTACCGTTGCCATGGAAACCTGTAAAAAGCGACAAATTTTGTCCGAGAGTGTTCTCTCTGGTCCCTTAAATATTCGTCATGAAACTTTTCTTATTTTAATGATTAGTATCTGTAGTTCTGCAACTCGTATATAAAATTTTCATATAATCGATTATTGCCATGGAAACCAGGTGAAAGTTAAAATTCTTTAATTTCGATTTTCTCAATAACTACTCAGGCAATCGTTTTGAAACTTTCAATGTTTATTCCTTGCAATGTGTCAAAGTGATTTCTACTTTCAAAATAACTGTAATGAGTCGCTCACGGTTGCCATAGAAACGAGACAGAAAAAAAGATTCAGATGTGCACATGTGTTCTCCAAGGTCTAGGTCAAAGGGTCAAAGTTCGTCGTATCCAATAAAAGTTCTTTTCACAAGGATTACATATTTGAAATACAAAAGCCCTAGTACTTACCGTTCAAACGTTATGGCTATTTACTATGTTCAAGACGACCCCCCCCCCCTTTTTTTTTTTTTGAAGCACACAGCCAAGTAGAATACACAGATATAACATATACAACTTACAAGTAACTTTTTAAAATCTTCATTCATAAAATTCAGTTCCCGTCATGTGATATTTTGCCATCATTCATTCTCCTTCTGTTTTGTCTCTTGAATTTATAAATATTTTATTTTATCTATATAAAAAAAAATAACGATTGTCAGCTGCATTTATTATCATTTCGCGTTTTCTTGTATATCTATCACTTGTATATTATTCATTTCATTAGATAGTGCAAGTATAAATTAAAAAATTGGTACGTCATTTCCATAGTTTTTATTCATTCATAAATTCTTTGATCCGCTCCTGATGGTTCGCAAAGCCTTGATCACCACTGTATACAAAACATTCATCTCGCCGAAAATGTTCACGATTCCGCTAAACTGAGAAAGTTCACACATGATTTATCATCTCATAACACACATAAGCTCTCTGCAATGCAGAAATGCTCGAATTGATGGGGAAAATTCAGGAGTTATTGATGAGAAAAATTCAGGAGTTATTATGTCGCCCCGAACGAAGTCGGGGACGACATATTGATATTGTACGCATGTTTTTTTTATCCAGGCTGTTTCTCGGAGATGGCTGGGACAATCTTCCTGAAACTTTCCTTAAAGGACGATCACTGGTTGTAGTTGTGCAGTGAGGTCGTTCAGTTCCAATATGTCTACCGTTGCCATGGAAACCTGTAAAAAGCGACAAATTTTGTCCGAGAGTGTTCTCTCTGGTCCCTTAAACATTCGTCATGAAACTTTTCTTATTTTAATGATTAGTATCTGTAGTTCTGCAACTCGTATATAAAATTTTCATATAATCGATTATTGCCATGGAAACCAGGTGAAAGTTAAAATTCTTTAATTTCGATTTTCTCAATAACTACTCAGGCAATCGTTTTGAAACTTTCAATGTTTATTCCTTGCAATGTGTCAAAGTGATTTCTACTTTCAAAATAACTGTAATGAGTCGCTCACGGTTGCCATAGAAACGAGACAGAAAAAAAGATTCAGATGTGCACATGTGTTCTCCAAGGTCTAGGTCAAAGGGTCAAAGTTCGTCGTATCCAATAAAAGTTCTTTTCACAAGGATTACATATTTGAAATACAAAAGCCCTAGTACTTACCGTTCAAACGTTATGGCTATTTACTATGTTCAAGACGACCCCCCCTTTTTTTTGAAGCACACAGCCAAGTAGAATACACAGATATAACATATACAACTTACAAGTAACTTTTTAAAATCTTCATTCATAAAATTCAGTTCCCGTCATGTGATATTTTGCCATCATTCATTCTCCTTCTGTTTTGTCTCTTGAATTTATAAATATTTTATTTTATCTATATAAAAAAAAATAACGATTGTCAGCTGCATTTATTATCATTTCGCGTTTTCTTGTATATCTATCACTTGTATATTATTCATTTCATTAGATAGTGCAAGTATAAATTAAAAAATTGGTACGTCATTTCCATAGTTTTTATTCATTCATAAATTCTTTGATCCGCTCCTGGTGGTTCGCAAAGCCTTGATCACCACTGTATACAAAACATTCATCTCGCCGAAAATGTTCACGATTCCGCTAAACTGAGAAAGTTCACACATGATTTATCATCTCATAACACACATAAGCTCTCTGCAATGCAGAAATGCTCGAATTGATGGTGGCATGTCAGATTCGTTTTTCGGTAGAACCTCTAAAATGAAAGTGAAAGAGGGAAATTTCAGAGTTCTCACTGGCGTTACAATACACAAAATAATTCGGCTGATCTTCTTCATAAATTACATTTCCCAAGCTTTTATCATAGGAAAGATACTGCCAATTAACTAGTATGAGGCTCAGTTCAGTACATCTGCCAGATTTCTTTTATGCAAGTCTGCAAATTGAGGAACTTGTAATTTTCCTGCACTACTTTCTTCTCCTACCGATTCTAAAGATAAGGAGTGGGATGTACCGAATTAAGGTCTTCCGTTTCCAATGGAAAGGACTGATATAACTCAATGGTTGTTCAAACTTAGCTTATGGACTTTTGTTTTAGTGATGATAAAAATGAAAGTCTTGTCTAATACGGGGCGACATATGCTATTGCTTGCAATAGCAGACTTTCTAGTTATTCTTTATTTTTTAGACAAAATTTTGTGCAGGCGATTTCTCGTAAACTATTCGATGGATTTCAATGAAATTTTCAGGAATTATAGCTCATTATATGAATTTTATATAAAATACCGTTTGTTGAAAAATTCGCTACCAGTGCCAAGTTATGGGCAATATCCTGATTTTAAAATACAATTTTGTCTTCGAATGTTCTCGAAAACGGCTCAAGATATTAACTGGAGACTTGTTAGAGATGATAGACCATGAGTTTTAAATGTGCAATTTTTCATTCGTTTGCGTCGTCAGTACTTCTGGTCGCTACAGGAAGTGAATTCAAAATGTGCAGTTTTTCAACTTTTTTGTTTCTCAATAGTTTTCTTTGATATAATTAGAGTTAATAAGACCCTACAGGAAAGGCCTAATATATAATTTATTTTAGAATTGAGCAATCCACACACTAGATATTCGCATTTAAAAATCTGAAGCGTGTCCAAGATGGCGGGGCGTCTCCGTACACTCCGCCATTAAGCAAGTCGGGTTCTAGAAGGTCAGCTGAGCGTTTAGATGAACGAAACTTCTACCAAAAAGATTTATGAAATGTAAAGGATTCTCTGGATTGCCACGTCGCAATTACATTGCATTGAGTATAGTTTTAATATGAGGTTTCCTCAAACGTCTATTGAAATTGCTTTTGTTTGCATCTCAAAGTAGAATACAACATGACTACAAGTGGAAATATGACGACTTCAACCTTTTGTTTTGCACGAGGGAAAACTTATCCTAAACCATGGTTATGAGAAATATCTTTTCAAGAAACTTGCCTTCTTAATATTCACTATGTTTCTGAATTTACTTGACTTCTGTTTATTTTTCCACGCAGGTTTGTGATATTTTAAATAAATAGAAAAGACAAAAATAAGAAAAACATTTTTTTAAAAGATTGTTTATTAAAGGTTATATAAATATTCTTGTAATAAATGCAAGTTATTGAACATAAATAGTATCAGATTCCCTGACCGTCGGAGGTCGAGTGATTTTTTTTTCAGTGAAACATTCCAGTCTTTTCATGAACGTGTAACTCATCTCGACTTTGGGGGAAACAGGATACAAAATTCGTGGAAAATCTTACCGAATTCACAGCTTTAGTGTTACTTGGCCGTATACGATATCATATTTGTACATGTGTATAATGTGATAAATATACTTTCTAACGCTCGAAATTCCGGTTTTAAGAACATACATTTCTAATTTTCATAAAAGTTATCACATCTATTCAATAGATCAAACATTTCAAAGGAATAGCGTTAAGAACTACTTGTGACTTATGGCATGAAATAATGTTTCATGACCCGACTTAAGTAGTAGACAAATGGCGACAATCGTGCAGAAATATATACCATTGGCATGCCTGTATATGGTTTTGCATGGAATTAAAAGTTGAATGCATATCGGAAAAAGGAAAGAAAACAGTATCATCTGTTCATCACTAATAGAATATCTATCCTAAAAGTTACTGTTAAAAATCAAGTAACAAATTCCGATGTGATCATCTTGAGCAAAGTTTGGCAAGCTAGCTCTCATTTTATAATTCCAAACTGAATTTAAAAAAAAATGTAAAGTATGCTGGAATAAAAAAAAAAAAGCAATCTCGCGATATTCGAATGTTAAATTTGAAGCGGGTTCCCAAAGTTGTAATGGATACCGCAATGAATTTTCCCGCTGGCGACCCGGGTTCGCTCCCCTGTGTTTCCGATTTTTAATATAATTTTTTCAGTTTGATTTTACGTTTTTTTTTTCTGAATCGGACGGAAGACCTCTCGTTGCTCGCAACGAGTTTCTATTCTAGTTATTATTATTTTTCTTCTTCTTCTTCCACCTCTTCCTGGGCACTTTTTTGTCCGGGAATGATCTTGTAAACTACACATCAGACTTAGGTAAAACCTCTTTAGGGTCAGTAGGCATGTTATGTAGATTTGCGGAACCAAGATCATTTTGCGCGCACGTGCTTGCAAGAGCGTGCACGTGCAACACGTGAAATGACCGATTTAATTGATATAGGCGTAACTTTTTACCTTTTTGATCAAATGCTTTGAAACTCATAATATAAGGATATATTAGTAGCATAGACAATATGACATGGTCAAAATAGCAAGATCTCACGTGCATGCACGTGCGCTTCGCTCTGATTGGCTGAAACTAAAGTCTCAATATCTTTCTTGTTTTTTGACAAAATTCTTTGAAATTTTGAACATAGCAATGCATTAGGATATCCTACAAGAAGATATATAGCAATTATCATGAAAACACGTGCATGCACGTGCGCTGCAATCTGATTGGCTTAAACTTTAAATAGCTATAACTCCCTTGGTTTTCAACCAAACAGGATGGGATTTGGAACATAGATATATATAATGGACTTCTACAAGAAGGTATGGTCACCATGCACATGCATACACGTGCGTGTGTGTGCGCTGCAATCTGATTGGCTGAAACTTTAAACAGCTATAACACCCTTGGTTTTCAACCAAACAGGGGGGAAGAAGAAGGTATGGTTTCCATACAAATTTTGCCCTGTGAATTTCTAAAAAATGAAACTGGTGTAAAAGTTGAAAACTCATGCTTTTCAAATAATTGAAATTCAATGCAGAAAAATCATACAAGTCATTTTTCTCACATGTGTTTTTAAATGCTAATTATGACATCATAAACATGTACATTTTCCCGTATTTTCTTAAAAAGTTGCAAAAGACACCAATTTTCAATGAAATTTTTTTTCAGATAACACTGTCCACAGGCATCGCCCACAAAGATCTTTAGATATGTGATTTGTTATTGAATTTTGCACAAAATATCAAAAAATTAACGTGGGCGACGGCTGTGGACACTGTTTTCTAAAGGAAAATCACCCTTGAAATGTGCCATTTTGAGGCTTTTTCTATTGAAAATAGAGAAATGCTTCACATTAATGACGTCATATTTGCAGAATGGTAAACCTTCATGCCATATTCTTTCCTGATTTATCAGAGTCATTTATTTAACTAATATTTAAGCCAGTTTCAAAACTTTTTGATGTCATTACATTTTTAGGGCGCAATGAAGCTTAAACCATACCTTCTTCTTTAGAACATAGATAGATGTAGTGGACTTCTACAAGTAGGTATGATCACCATGCTCATGTATGCACGTGCGTGCACTTGAAATGAGTAAAATAAAAAATACACTTGAATAAGCGTATTTATTAATACTTTTGGATTAAAAACTTGAATATTTAGTATATTAAAATAAATTATATAGATGTAGACAAGATGATATGGTCATTACGCACATGCATTCACATGTGCACGCGTGCAATGCTAAAATTTGAATTGACTTAGTACACTTCTGGGTAAACGTTGTTAACGTCTCAAATACATGGAGTTTGTCTTATTCAATAAAGCTTACAGTTAATATGGCACCAAAAGGGAGTTGGGGAGCGTTTGGGTAACATCTGTAACGGTCCCCGTTACAATTAGCACTAGTTAATACCGAAACCTACCTTACTTGTTTTACGTCACAAACTGGATAAAACCATCAGAGTTCCGAAATGAAAAGCGAGGGTAACGGGATGCTGCCGGGTGAATAATTTGACGACTTTTTCACTATAGGCAAATGACATGAAAACTATTTCACGGGTGCACTTACGTTTGGACTTACTGGATAGTACATATTCATACATATGCATAGCAGTAAAATAATCATTCTAAGTTTTGCGGAAGAAATGTACACAATTTATTGTTTTTATTTGAAATTATTTTTGTTAAATATATGTTTTTTTTATTGAGAGTTGTATATCATATATGAAATGATAAACCCATTTTTAAGAAAATAGATCAGACATAATTCAACCAAAGCATATAAGAAATAAGCACCCGGTGGTTTATAATAAGCGATTGTTTCAGCAAAATTAAGGTGGTACAAAAATCTGTAACATTTGTTACTCGTCACTAAAATAGAATTTTTCATAATGTCAGAAACCCCTTTCATGCACCCATACATAATCATATTAATATAAAACTGGAAGCACGGATTCAATTTCTTTGCTTTTTATTAAAGCCACAGGTAAAATATGTGCATGGGCTAAATTTGCCCAGGACATTTCAATAACAAAGCATGTAACCACTTTTGAAATACTACCACTATTGAAATAATTAATTCAATAGTGATTGAGAATGCATTTCAATAACAAACATAGTATGTAATCACTATTGAAATACGACCACAATTGATATTTATTTCAATAGTTGTTGAGAGTGTATTTTAATGACAAATATAAGTTGCAACCACCATTGAAATACGACCAATATTGCAATACTTATTTCAATAGTTGTGTGAGTGCATTTCAAAACCAACCATAGTATGTTCCAATCAATATTGAAATAATGTTCACATATGAAATAAAGTTTTCAATGGTATTAAAATGATGATTTCAAAAGTGATTTGTAACAGCTAAAATTAATGCAATATCTGAAAATCTTCTTCTTAACTCCTGGACATCAAGCATTCACACCGTTGGGATGATTGTAATCAGCATTGAGTCTTTAAGTATCAAAATTGTAAAATTCATGGCCCCAGGGTCAATGGCTCTAGTGCTAGGGTTGAGCACAATAAATTATATAGTAAAAATACATTTTTTCTATCAAAATCTTCTTCCCTCCTCCTGGGAATCAAATAAACTAATAATTAAATGCATAGTTAATTCAAATGAAACTGCCCCTTTTAGAATTGCAAA
This sequence comes from Saccostrea cuccullata, assembly GCF_032062105.1. Classification (NCBI taxonomy): domain Eukaryota; kingdom Metazoa; phylum Mollusca; class Bivalvia; order Ostreida; family Ostreidae; genus Saccostrea; species Saccostrea cuccullata. The sequence continues at coordinate 44,154 of NW_026930979.1, forward strand.
TTTCATGCCCCTGAGTTCTGGTGCTAGGATGGGGCTGAATTAATTATATAGTAAAAATTGCAAAATTCTTTGAAAATCTTCTTCTCTGCTCCAGGGCAGTGAATTATTTACATAGTTACGATGAGGTAGGATGCTTTTTCCAAAATTGTAAATTTCAGGAGCCCTATGTTTGGAGTTTTTTTTAGTTAGGGCGGGGCTCTATTACTTATATAGTGAAAAACATTAACTCTTAAAAAATCTTCTCCACTGCTCCTGGGTATTTAAATAGTGAATTATGTAAATAGTTATGTTGAGTTATGCTGTCCCTTCCAAAATCATGAATTTTTATGGACCCTGGGTCAGGTTTCAGGTGTTAGGGTGGGCTCTATAAATGATATAGTCAAAATGCATGAATTCTTTGAAATTTTCTTTTGCTCCTGGGTATTATGCCAGTGATCTAGGTACTTATTAATGATGATGAAAGGCTCCTCTTCCAAGTTGGTAAATTTTAAGGCTCCTGGGTAAGGGGTACTTAGGGTGGGGCTGACTGTTTAATTAGTCTGGATTAAATAAATGCTTTGAAATCAGCTCGTTGGTCGGTGTTAATCAAAGATTTATGATGAAATAAAATTTATTCTTAAACATTTACATTTGCATTATTCTTTCTTAGATTAAACTATTGAAGAGAAAATATGTTCAATTCTGTGTGAACTTAATTTGGGGGTCAGAGGTCATAGAGCAACCGAATCGCTGGGCGAGGTGATATCTTGTTTACACATATTTCCGTCTGTTTTCGGAACTACCAAGTTTAAAGCGATGAAAAGGGTATAATAACTGACACATATACGAGGGTTGATCCAAAAGTAATGTCACAGTGTCCATATCGTTTATATTATCAAATACAATATACCAAAAGATACACAAATATAATTCTAATTAACATTGAAATTTTAATTTAATATCGTTTATTTGAATTTATTTTATAGATGTGTAAAACCTAGAACCTAGGGGGTGTCGCCGCGTCATAACGGAACGTCGCGTTTAAAGTGTATTTTTTCTTAGAATGAAAAAGACAAACACATTAAAAATATTTTCAAAAGCACCTAATCTCCCAATTTTTTAAAAGACATAATTCTCATCATTTTCTTGTCTTTAATTGACAATTAAATGACGAATTTTGTATTTGTGATCATAAACATTGTTGTTTTACTCTGTTGAATTGAACAAAGGGATTAATTGTCGAAATGGGAAAAAAACAGCTCGACGAGTTGTAATGCATTTTTGCCTGAAAATAGGGGAATCGTCACAAGCGACAGTTACGTTAATTAATCAGACTTCCAGAATAAAGAATGTAAATAAGAGACATCATAATATATGGTTCCAGCACTTTTGGGCGGGAGATGGATCATTGAATGATGAGCAGAGGACAAGAAGACCGAAAGATAGGAGATCGGACGGAAACGTTCAATGGTGTCTGACGTAAAAAAAGACAGACGTATAGAGTGACATGTGAATTTTTATGTTTGTCTTAAGCTACTGTTAAAAAAATTTTGACAGGGGGCTGAATTATGAAAAGAATGAGTATATTATGGTACTATGAATTCTTAAAGAAAGTAGAATTTTGAAAGTGTTTATGAAACACGAATATTTTTTTTTTATGAATCGAAGGGGAAACGCTCAAAAATATGACGGTGCATATCCGTCATATGACGTTATATTTAGGTGCGGCGACTAACATAAACGCACAGTGTTTAAAATCCGATATTTTGGAAAGTATACATCAAATTCCTTTGAGTTTTTCAGATATGATTTGAAATAAATAAAGCTTCCATCATGTTTAATTTTGTTGCTTTACGTTGATTTATAACAATTTTATCAAAGCTGTGACATTACTTTTGGATCAACCCTCGTAGATATTTTCATTCAGCAGATGTTTAATAGATCTTCCTTTGGTGTATAGAATGTTTTAAATACTATATTTACAGCCTAAAATCGGACTTACCTTTTGAACCCGAACTTCCTTTGAAGTTATGTTTACTAAAACAAGGGCTATTGCCACTTTTGACTTCAAATATACTAAAAACTCATAAAATAATAAGATTATTCTCAGTGGGGATCATTGTTCTTACATTATAAACACTGACAGCTTGAACTGGACTGCTGAACATCATTGTAAATTTTCAAATGTTGGAGCAAAACAAACTTTTAAACCAAACAACTTCTAGGCCCCCTAGCTCATTGCGCGTCACAAACTAACATAGCAATACGGTGTAACGTTGAATATTGACCCGAGTTGAAAAAAGACCCGGGGGTCATTTTTCAACGTTGAATATTTAACCGCGGTCATTTTTCAACGTTGAATATTGAGACTAAAAGTCGTTGAATTTATACCCGGGGTCATTTTTCAACAGCTTGATAATTTTTTTCGTACACCTGATGACGTCAACAAGTTGAAAATTGACCCGGTTT
>NW_026930980.1:0-44587 GCF_032062105.1 Saccostrea cuccullata
GTGTTGCTCTCTTTTGGACATTTTATAGAGGTGTTGCTCTCTTTTGGACATTTTATAGAGGTGTTGCTCTCTTTTGGACATTTTATAGAGGTGTTGCTCTCTTTTGGACATTTTATAGAGGTGTTGCTCTCTTTTGGACAGTTTAAAGAGATGTTGCTCTCTGTTGGACAGTTTAAAGAGATGTTGCTCTCTGAAGCGGCCTGACTTCTCCTCTGCTGCATCCTGAGTCGCTGCTCAGATGCCTTTCTTGCAACTGACTTTTTCCCTTTTCGTGGCATGTTCTGAAAATATAAAAATAAAACAAAATAATCAGTAACATATATTTAAAATTCAATAAATTGAAATGTGCATTTCTGGAATGAAAATGGATTTTTTAAATGTACTATCCCCTATCACTTAAAATGGATACGGAGAATTGACCCCAATATTCAAAGCAAGAGGTGCATAGACCTAATACGTCACCTGAGTATCATGTAACAACTTTCCAACAATTGAATTTTATTCATGTTTTAAACCAGAGGCCATGAAATTCACACTTTTTGAAAAAGGCACCATTGTTATCATAACTATACACTTACATAATCACATTATCATAACTATACACTTATCATAACTATACATGCTTACTTTGGTTACCTAATACCTAGCGGTAGATCAGAGTATCAAAGAGAAAATGCACTTCCACTTTATCAGTTGTATACCACATCCCACAGGATACACTGACCCTGGGGCCACATCTTTCAAAATTTTGGAAATTTTTATTTCATCATATTGTTGATTAATACCAAAGTGCAGATTTCAAATTATTAAACTATTTTCAAACTATCGCTTTCTTTGTCATAAATATGTACTATGATCATTGGCATAATACACAGTGGCAAAGGAAAAGATTTTCAAAGAATTCATGCATTTTCACTATATAAACATTAGAGCCCCATCCTAACACAAGGGGCCCTGAAATTCACAAATCTCAAAGAGGCATCCTTCCTCATCATAACTACCAGTATGTACATAGTACATTGGTTTAATACCCTGGTGCAGAAAAAAGGAGATCTTTAAAGAAATTTCGCATTTTCACTATATATTATCAATAGAGCCCCACCCTAACACCAGATCCCTCTACCAATGGGCAATGAAATTCACAATTTTTGAAGAGACAGTCGTATTCAACATAACTATGTACTTGGTTACTTTATTTAATACTCAGGAGTAGAGAAGAAGATTTTCAAAGAAATAATTCATTTTCAATATATAATCTTTATAGACCCGCCCTAGCACTACACCTCTGACCCTGGGGCCATGAAATTCATAATTTTGAAAGAGGCAGCCATTTTCAACATAACTATGCACTTGGTTAGTTTATTTAATTCCCAAAATAGAGAAGAAGATTACAAAGAATTTATGTAATTTTACAATATAATCTATATTAAGCCCTGTCCTGCTACTAGAACCCTGACCCTGGGGCCATGAAACTAAGAGGCAGTCATTTTTAACTTAACAATGCACTTGGTTAGTTTATTTAATGCTCAGGAGCATAGAAGAAGAATTTCAAATAATTTATGCATTTTCACTATACAATCTATTTAGCTCCGCCCTAGCACTAGAACCTCTGACCCCGGGGCTATGAATTTCAAAATTTTGGTAGAGGACTCAATGCTGCTTACAATCATACCAAGGTTAACAGTTTCACTGCTTGATGTCCAGGAGTAAAGAAGAATATTTTTAAAGATTGCACTAATTTTAGTGGTTTTGGCCCCAACCCCCAGGGGGCAGGGACCATAAACTTCACAATTTTTATTCCCCTTTACCCAAAGATTTCATATGCCAAAATTGATTGAAATTGGTTCAGTGGTTTCAGAGAAGAAACTGAAAATATTCAAATGTTAACACAAAAATAACAAAAACGGATGAAAACGGATAGCAATAAGTTTACTCAGATGACATAACAAGAGATGTTTGTGAAAAATTGTGTCCCCTCCCCCAAATAATTGGATTTTGGTAAGTTGAAGTGCCATAAATCCATCAACCTACTTGATCAAACCCAAAACAGAGTTTGAAATATATATATTTTAACTACAAAATTGCCATTTTTTTTTAAACCAAAGGGCATCTCTTAGAAAAACAAGAGGCCAAAGGGCCTTGAATCACTCTCTGATAAATTGTACAATCTATCACTTCTATTAGAAGACTCCAACTCTAGTAGTATCATAAGACCTTAAATGCATCAACTGACAAAGGTTAATAATATTTAGCCATTTAAGACTGAAAATATTATAATTATAAAATACCATAAGTAGGTCACAGTGACCCACCTTCTGATTGAAATTTTCTGATAACCCAAGATACATTAACTGACAAAGTTTGATGATTCTAAGCCTCTAAGTACCTGAGATATTCAAAAGTAGGTCACCGTGACCAACTTCTTGGTCAACATTCTCCGATACCCTAAGATGCCTCAACTGACAAAGCTTGATGATTCCGAGTCAATAAGTACCAGATATAATTAAATATAGCCATCAAATGTCAAAAGTAGGTCATGGTGACCTACTTTTTTGTAACGTTCTATTAAAACCCAAGATACCTAAACTGACAAAGTTTGATGATTCTAAGCTAATAAGTACCTGAGATATTCAAAAGTAGGTCACCATGACCTACTTCTTTGTCAACATTCTCCCATACCATATCACGACTCAACTGACAAAATTTGATGATTCCGACCCAATTATTAAAACAAGATATAATTAATAATAGCCATAAAATGTCAAAAGAAGGTCACCGTGTCCTACATTTTGGTCGATGTTCTCCGAAATCCCAAGATGCCTAAATTGACAAAATTGGATGATTCCAAACTAAAAAGTACCTGAGATATTTAAAAGTAGGTCACTGCGACCTACTTTTTGACATTCTCTGAAAACTAAGATGCCTCAACTGACAAAGTTTGATGATTCTAAGCCAATAAGTACAGGATATATATTTAAATAAAGCCATAAAATGTCAAAAGTAGGTCACTGTGACCTTATTTTTGGTCGTCACTCTCCGATAACCCAAGATGCATCAACTCACAAAATTTGATGATTCTAAGCCAATAAATACTTAAGATACTTAGATATAGCCATAAATGTCACAAGTAGGTCACAGTGACTTACTTTTTAGTCGACAATCTCCAAAAACCCAAGATGCATCAACTGACAAAGTTTGATGATTTTACGTCAATAAGTACCAGAGATACATAGATATAGCCACAAAACCGCAAATGTAGGTCACTATGACCTAATTTAGTTGTAGCTTCTGAAAACCCAAGATGCATCAACTGACAAAGTTTGATGATTCTAATCCAATTAGTACAAGAGATACTGAAATAAAGCCATAAAATGTCAAAAGTAGGTCACTGTGACCTACTTTTTCGTTGTCACACTCCGAAAACCCAAGATGCATCAACTCACAAAATTTGATGATTCTAAGCCAATACATACCAAAATTACTTAAATATAGCCATTAAAAGTCTAAAGTAGGTCATCATGACCTACATTTTGGTCAACATTTTTCAAAGTCCAAAGATGCATCTACTGACCAAGTTTGATGATCGTAGGTCTGAAAGTAATCAAAATATGCCTTTAAAACAATTTGAAGACAAATGCCTGCAAAATTCAAAAAGTAGGTCACCGTGACCTACTTTTGAGTTAACATGATGTGAAGTCCTAAGATGCATCATCTTACAAGATTTGATGATCCTAGTCCTTATAGTAAGCAAAATATACACGTTTTTATTAAATGTAAATTTAGGTCAACTTTGAAGTGACCTTGAGACCACGCCCTTTGCCCCAGGGTAATTCCCCATACAAATTTTAATCTTTGACATATCCTGATCCTTGTATGTAAGTTTGGTGAAAATCTGCCCGGTGGTTCTGGAGAAGAAGATTTTTAGCAAATTTGTTAAAATAGACCAAGGCGTTCCTAAGATATATGGCCCTTATTCTAAAAATTTAATGAAAACAATTCTTGGCAGACAGGGTGACTTTAATACGCAACGAGAAGAAATTCTTAATACATGTACTTTATTTCTTGAACAAATGTATGAACGCACCAAGTTTAGGCTATTTTTCAATCACAAGATTAAATATGTTGTATCCAAAATTTACTTCAAGCTTCACTCAGACTTCACTGTATTTCAACAACCAGAAAACCTGAAAAGAAAAATATATCAACATTTATAATAACAGTTGGGAAAAAATCATTCTTCTTTCATGAGGCAAAGATTTGAAGAAATTAAAAAAAAAACAAATCAAAAGCTTAGTACTCTTCACAAACTCTTACATAGGTTTTGTTTTGTAATAACCATTCTAAATAAACAAGAGATTTTGTAAAAAACATATGCCTCCTACCCAAATTATTAATATTTTTGAAAGTCCATGGAGTATAACTCTGTCAAATAGAGCTCAATGTACCCAAAACAGAACTCTAATGATAAATCAGTATTCCATATTTCAATTCAATAGTGCAACCTCTGTGAAAAAAATAAACAGGAACTGCAAATAATTGGAATTTTTCCAAGTCAGAAAAGCATATGCCATTATATATAACTCTGTCAGAAATTAGCTTCATCTTGACCTAGCTTTTCTTATGTAAAACTTTGATCGCTTATTGTGGCCCCGCACTAATGAAAATTGTGTTAATCACTACAATGTGTGTACAGAAATTGTATTAAGATTATGTTGAATGCATTTGCATCTGAATGAGGTGACATGATTTGCAAATGATGTCACAATAGCCTTCCTGATGCTTGATTGTACAGGTAAAATTTTAATTCGCATTAATTTACTTAGAATTAGCTGTCATATGAACACAATTTAATGCATTAGTTTGATTCACATTAGTTTATTTCCCATTAACCAAAAGTGAATTAAACTTGTCATGTGAACAGGACTTTAAAGAGTATTCCTATATATTTCTATGTAAAACTTTGATTGGCCATTGTGGCCCATCCCTACCCCAGGGGTCATAAACTTAAGTATACGCTACCTGGCTTTGCCATTCGTGAAAAAAAAAATTTCAAAGAAATTTCCCTTATATTTGTATGTGAAACTTTGATTGCCCATTTTGGCCCCGCCCTGCCCCTGGGGGTCATGATTTGAACAAACTTGAGTTTACGCTACCTGTGGATGATTCCATATAAATATGATCAATTATGGCTTTGCTTTTCTTGACAAGAAGATTTTCAAAGAATTTTCCAATATATTTTTATGTAAAACTTTGATCGACCATTGTGGCCCCACCCTAACCCCAGGGATCATGATTTGTAAAACAGAAAACTGGAATCTACACTTTCTAAGGATGTTTTCCTATATGTTTCATTTCTTCTGGGACAGTGCATGGTTATTGAGAAGAAGATTTTAAAGTATGACACCACATTTTCTGAATTATCTCCCCTTAAATAAGGGCGTGGTCTTTCATTTCAAGAAACTTGAATTCCTTTTACCTAAGGATGCTTTGTGGCAAGTTTAGCTGAAATTGGCCCAGTGGTTCTGGAGAAGAAGTTGAAAATGTGAAAAGTTTAAAGACAGACATACAGTTAAATGATATTTTAAATGTAAATTAAAACACATGTAAAAGGTATATATATAAAAATAATTTGTTATATCAGTTGTTTACAATATATTGTTGTTATCAGTTATGACATTTATAACTCATGAAAATGCAGTTAACAAATTAATTCACAAATATGCAGAGATTACGAGCACACAGAACAGCAAATTACATGTATTACATAGGTGAGGTGCACACAGCAGCCCCTGACCACATACAGCAGGTTGAATGAGTTTACATTGGTTACCCATAGATCTGTACGTGCTTAAAGTTTAGAGTGGGGTCTTTTTTCTATTATTAAATGATCAGGTATTTTGATACTTTCTGATTGGTCTAGATGCCTTCTAATAGAGATTGTTCTATCTGACGTATCCGTATACATATCCATATCCGTATCGAGGTATGAGAGGCATCTCGATCCCGATGCTTAAACCATCTAGTTACATTTCCATCGTTACATGTTTAATTTTTAACCTCATTCACTAAGAAATGAAATGTAATATGATATTTTTAATAAAAACATATCAGTTGCTGTACACATCTTATGCATCCTGCTTATGGGGGGGGGGGTAAAAGTTTAAAAATAAAATTTTTAAAAAAAGTATGTTTTTTTTTAATTTAAATGTGTTAAAAAATATTTCGAAAATATTTCTAGATTCACCTCTCTCTCGTGCGCGTGCTCTCTCTCTCTCTTTCTCAATATTAGGGTATTCATTGTTCATTCTCGAATTAACATTTACAAGAACATGAGATATCTCCAATAATATATAATTATATACTGTTAAACCTCTTAAACTCAAACTTGTAAATCCTAAATACATGTAGTTGTACATTAACTGGGAAAGATTTAACCATACATTGTAGGGCAAAACAAATGTGTATGGGTGATTCACTGAAAATGTCCATCCTCTTTTCCTTTTTTATTATCTTCTATGCCATTCATTATCAGGTATTTAATGGTCATAGCCCCCCCCCCCAAAAAAAAAATGGATAACTGGTAATTCTGAGGCGGTTTAAATACACTCCCAAAATTGTAGGTCGATAGCCGTATCATGCGCTGCGGAAGCAAATAGAAAGTGGGGGCGCTAATTGAAAAGGGGGGGGGGCTAAACCAACAAAAAAGGTAAAACCAATTTTCAATGCCTATATTATGTCTATCTTTGCTAAAAAAAAAAAAAAGTTGACGACCAAGCCCCCCTCCCCTCCCGGTTCCGACGCCTATGCGTAACTATGGTTTAAAGGAGCTTGGGAATTGAACATGATCGAGTTTATAGTGAACAAAGCAAGCTCTGAAAAACTTTGATATTTTATCATTGTAATTTTTCTTTAAATCAATGTGTGATTTTTTTTTTTTTAGGCTATATTGAAGCAGTTACTTCTCTTCAATTCTATAATTTGTGCACACTGATCTCGATCGCGGCCAAATTATATACATATATATATAAAAGATAAAAAAGAAAAGAAAATTAGCAGTGCGATGGACAAGTAGGCTTAGCAAAATAAGATGTATTATTTTGAAAATTTAGAGCCATAATTATTTTATTCTTTAAATTTGCATAAAAAGAGAGTTACCGTATTATGAAATAGTTTTTATATCAAACCACAAATGATGTTAATGAATGAGAGTCAAAAGATTTTTAACTAATTACTTTTCAAGGCTGATTTTTTCTCTTTCAAATAGCCCCCTACCTACTTTTAATTTGCTTCTGCATGACGCCAATGTGAGGGGAGGGGAAAGGAGAGTACACGAGCTCTCAAAGCATATACTCAATACTTATAACGGTCCTGAAGCTAATTATGAAATCAGTTTGAACAGTCAGCGTTTTATCGATCGCGTTGATGATAACGAATTTTGTATGTGTGTATGTGGAAGGGGGGGGGGTAATTGGCAGCCATTACATGGCATATTAAAAATACAGACAAAATCAATGAAAGATATTAAGCGAGTGGAAAAAGAGAAAGGGGATTTTCTACAAATATATTGAAGCAAAATGAAATTAATTTTAAAACAATATAATTAAAACAAAATATTTTATACTTGACTTCATTTTCTTTCTTTTTTAAATAAATATTTGTACGAAATGACAGAGGTGTACAGCAGTTTATTATTTTTAATTAAAAAATTGCTATTTGCTATTTTCTAATGCATGGACTGTGGCTTATTTAACCACAAACAGAGATGGAAAATGTATTAAATGATTTAGACATCGGGATCGAGATGCCTCTCATACTTCGATACGGATACGGATACTTATACGGATACGGATACGTCAGATAGAACAATCTCTAATGTGATGTATCTCAGAGTGAGTTCACCTCAGATAACGTTTTGGGTGGTTTATTTAGGTTTTTCCTCTTAAACAATCATACATTTTTTTCCTACCAATCAAATTGGATGCCTTAAAGCATGTGTTGTTGTGAAGGTAAACATGGCAGACGTCAGTACTAAATAGTCTAAACTACTCTGTTGAATAAAATAGTTGAGTATTATCATGATTTATATTGTTTAATAATATTATTGTCCACTTTTAAACAAGTTTTAAGCCGTTCAAGTAAATTAATTATTATGTGTTAATTGTTACACTATGCATTATATACTCAACAAAAAAAGAAACGCATACTGTTTTACTCGAAAAAGAATTTTTTAAAATGGACATGGAACAACTATATTTTATATCATTGGATACCTGTGACCTATTTAAACAAGAGGCCCAGGGGCCACAGCGCTCACCTGAGCACATTGGCTAGGAAAAAGCACATATCAGATCAGAACTGAAAGTTTACTGCGGGGGGGGGGGGACTTAAATTTTAATCCCCCAGGGGTTCATGATTTGAACAAACTAGAATCTACACTACCTGAAGATGGTTCCAGATTAATATCACTAATCATAGCTTTGAAGTACTTGAAAAGAAGATTTTTAAAGGTTTCCCTAAAAATCCCTATGTAAAACTTGGGTCGGCCATTTTGGCCCCACCCTAGCCCCGGGGGTAATGATGTGCACAAACTTGAATGTACACCATCTGAAGATGATTCCACATGAGTTTCATCTCTCCTGGCCCAGTGGTTCTTGAGAAGACAATTTTTAAAGATTTTTCCTATAATATATATTCCTATGTAAAACTTGGGTCGGCCATTTTGGCCCCACCCTAGCCCCGGGGGTCATGATTTGACCAAACTTGAATCTACACCATCTGAGGATGATTCCACATGAGTTTCATCTTTCCTGGCCCAGTGGTTCTTGAGAAGAAGATTTTTAAAGATTTTTCCTATATATTCCTATGTAAAACTTGGGTGGGCCATTTTGGCCCCACCCTAGCCCCGGGGGTCATGATTTGAACAAACTTGAATCTACACTACCTGAGGATGATTCCACATGAGATTCATCTTTCCTGGCCCAGTGGTTCTTGAGAAGAAGATTTTTAAAGATTTTTCCTATATATTCCTATGTAAAACTTGGGTCGGCCATTTTGGCCCCACCCTAGCCCCGGGGGTCATGATTTGAACAAACATGAATCTACACTACCTGAGGATGATTCCACATGAGTTTCATCTTTCCTGGCCCAGTGGTTCTTGAGAAGAAGATTTTAAAGATTTTTCCTATATATTCCTATGTAAAACTTGGGTCGGCCATTTTGGCCCCACCCTAGCCCCGGGGGTCATGATTTGAACAAACTTGAATCTACACTACCTGAGGATGATTCCACATGAGTTTCATCTTTCCTGGCCCAGTGGTTCTTGAGAAGAAGATTTTCAAAGATTTTTCCTATATATTCCTATAATGTAAAACTTGGGTCGGCCATTTTGGCCCCACCCTAGCCCCGGGGGTTCATGATTTGAACAAACTTGAATCTACACTACCTGAGGATGATTCCACATGAGTTTCATCTTTTCTGGCCCAGTGGTTCTTGAGAAGAAGATTTTTTAAAAATGCCATTAATTTTTCTCTAATTCATAATTATCTCCCCTTGGAAAAAGACATGGCCCTTCATTTGAACAAACTTGAATCCCCTTTACCCAAGGATGCTTTGTGGCAAGTTTGGTTGAAATTGGCCCAGTGGTTCTTGAGAAGAAGTCGAAAATGTGAAAAGTTTACAACAACGACGACAACGACGACGACGACAACGACGACAGACAACGGACAAATTGTGATCAGAAAAGCTCACTTGAGCCTTTGGCTCAGGTGAGCTAATAAACGTTAAAGGACAACATGGGGTTTTAAAACCCAAGTGTTGAATTATCTCCCTTGATTAAACATGTTTATGAAAGTAGTGTTTTTCATGATTTCTTCTAAATTGGATGTCTATTTTCGTTGATATTTTGGATTTAGAGAAACTATTAACACTCCTTTTAAACCCATATTTAAGATTTGATTGTAGTGTTAATGCTGCAATGCCACGCCGAAACAAAGATGAACACAACCAGGCTAACGATGATACTTAACGGAGCTACGCAACAGGAAGTTGCAACTGCATTTGGAACACATCAATGGGCTTTGCAGCCGTTAAACTAACGTCGGAAGACCAGGAACTGGCTATCCGCAGGTAACGACACCCAGGCAGGATCGTCAGACCCCCCCCCCCGTTTTTCAGCACCTCACGCGATTCAGAACTGCTTTAAAAACTGCTGCTACAATTGCTGGATGTAAAAATCAGCATAAATGTGTATAAATTGTTTGCAAGAGACTGAGAGGAGCTGGTATTTTTCACGACATCCGTACATTGGAAATCCAGTTGCGCTTAGACGTCTCGAAGGACATATGGATGTTTTAAATGCTATGCCCCTAGAATAAGGAGGCGTCGATAATGACATAAACATAAATTCTACTTGCAACACAGGACATGTTTGATTTTCATCAAAATACTCTAAATCAAAAATCACTAATAAAAAAAATAAGGAGTAAACTGAAAACTTAAATTATCATGTTTAATCTGAACATGCGTTTCTTTTTTTGTTGAGTATATAATGAGAATTTATAATTGATGGTCAAGAACCTCAAGTGCCAAATATGTTGTAAACTTCCTGACTTAAATATTTATTAAATTTTATTTTAAGTTATTGACTTTTGAATTTGATTTACTTGTGACTATATGGACCTGGCCAGGTATTGGTTAACCTCAGCCTTCGGCCTCTGTAAACTAATACCTGATCAGGTCCGTATAGTCATGAGTAGACCTCACCAAAAGTCAATAATAGTATAATATCCCACAAAAGAGGCGCGAAGTCATCTGCACACAAACACATAAGAGGTGCAACATAAGAAAATATACATACACTGACAAAAACAAAGGGTGTATGATGAATTATAATACAATATTTTAAAGCCATTAAGGGGAATGCAAATCACTTCTATGTAAGATCAATTCATTATAAGAGTGTTTTACTATAATGAGAGAAAACTATACAAACATTTTTGTTGTTTCATATATGTATGTGTTGATTTTCCTGACTAAAACATATTCTCATTTTTATGATTCAGAGATCAAAAAAGCTGCAGAACTGTAACTCTTTACTTAAGAAAATTTGAACAGATAAGCAGAGAGCTACATATCCATGCATTGTAAAGACCTTCGATTTACACCGCCAATTTTTTGTCGCTTAATTACTTCAGGTATTATTTCTTGTATTAATTTATGCTTTTTCTGGCTTTAAGAATGACATCCAAAAATTTATCATATATTTTTTGACTCCTATTTTTGACACATTCTTTTCCCTTTAACATTCTGAAATAATAATTCATCGTTTTTGAATGTTGGTCAAAAGGAGTCCCATTTTGACATACATAACCAACAATGACCTTTTGAAACCGTTGAAAAGTGACTAAATTATCAGGAATTCAATTTAAATGTATGGTTTATTATTAGACACCATTTTCAAAGCTGGAGAAAGCATAAAATGCAAGAAATAATACCAGAAGAGGGCGAGAAAAATGTGGTGGCATAAATCAAAGGTTTTTACATTGATTGGATCTGTACCTCTCTGTTTTGTCTGTCTAAGCATCATTCAGTATCAATATGCCTTATGGTATAAAAAGAACCCAAAAATATATATATTTTGTAATTAATTTATAAATGTTCAGGATAAAAAAAAATTGTTATGGTTATTGATTTATTTTTTCAAACTTACAATATCTGCATATCTTGATGAAGCTGACTCTACTGGCTAGTATTTCAAAATCTTGACATGCACGAGAAACAATTTCAAAATGACCACGTATAAATGAGCGAAGATAAGAATTAAATTTGCAGGACTAGTCAGGACTATCAAACACTATGGGAAGTAGCCCAACTGGTCTTGTATGCAAAAAAAAAAAAAAAACATGTAAAAATTAATATCAAACCCTGAGAGGAAATTCTATTAAGAGATCTGAACATTTATTTTGTGTAGAAGTGTTGACTGAAATGCATCAATAATGAAAAATGAATATGAACCATAAACCACAAAAAAATTAAATCTATATAAATTTTATGATCACTATATGTGAATCTTTCCACTATTCAACTACTTATTTTTTTTTCAAGGAAGAATACAATGTTTACTGCATATTCTGGATCATGTTAATTTATTACTACCGGGTATTAAAAGATATACATATGAATTAAAATAAGAAACTAATACCCGTGAATATTAAAGCCGCTTAACCCGAAACAGGCACATATTATCTTACACAATAAAAGAACATCATTACATAGATAATATATAAAAATAAATTATAAGATTGATTCAATAGTTTATTATAACAATCCTTACATGGAAAATGCAGATCAAAAAACCTTATTGACAAACAGTAGTTCCTGACGGAAGTTAAGATCTGTTGTGAAGTCAATTTTGAAAATAATAAGTTTATCGGATATATCTAATAATGAAGATAATTTAAACCCGAGTATTTTTATCTCTATAAGTAGAAGCCTTAGTCATAATACATCTTTTCAAAATTAAGAAGTTAATTGAATATAATCCATAGTAACTTTTATATTAATATGCATATTTAAAGAATAAAGAAAAAATCAGATATTTTAAATGAATTTTTTAAAGGAGCTAAAATATTGTACATGTACAGGTAATATATGTACTTTGTTGTGAAAAAAAATGCTCGGGTTTGTTCTTCATGAGATAAACATGTTAGCGATAAATTTAATTTTTCGAAGGTGATTTTACCCGATATCAACATAGGATTGTTTTTTGTGTGACCTAACAAAAATTATTTTTTTAACTTTTGAATTTTGATATCTTTTAAAAGAAAAAGACTTTGGGGATATAATTTGACAAAAGTTGAAACAATTTATGGACAATTATTTTTCAAGAAGAAAAACGAATATATATTTTTTAGCGATTAGAATCAGACCAAGCGGCTTTAATATGTTTATCAATTCATATTATATGTGTTAAATGATTAAATGGAAACAATGAGTCAAAATCATGTTTTTCTTTTATGATATCTGTACCATACAGAGAAAGACAGAATAATGAATATATAGCTAAGATATGACAATTAAACTGCAAGAAAAGACTGCATAATGTAAGTGCCTGCTGTTTCGTGTATGACAAGGTCACACCACTTTTATTTCTAGCTCAAACTTGTAAACAACATTCAACTGGAGCATGCAAAGGTGAGAAATATGTTCCAACAACTTTTTAAAAAGATTAATATTACATAAAAATTTTTGGTCTACTGACATTCATTCCCGGATACTTGAGACCATGGTAACTATGGAAACTTATTCTACTTTTCTGCGCATGTATACAATAGGGAGGAAAAAGTACCAGGGTATTTTGCATTTTTTTCATTATGGGCATACTGAAATTATTTTTCTTTTATTTTTCCTCATGAAAATAGAATTTTTAGGTTCTAAAACTTGTAATTTTCTGAAACCTAGTGAAAAAAAATTACACGGGTCATGCAAAAATCCCATTGTGCATCATGGTGTCAGTTTAATTTTCTACAGACCTTATTAATTGAGACAAAGTATTTTTCTGTCTCTTGTACAGGTTGGGCACACACCGCCAAATGGTCATTTAACCCCCGTTTGGTGGTCATTCGCCCATATCGGCGTCTTTATTAACCACCAAATGGGAGAGAAAAATCGTTTTGTTCAGTTCTCTGGAATGACGTGAAATGGCGCATAATTTCAACTCACGGGGAATAAAATATAGATATTTATCTGTACTCTGAACGAAAAAAATTAAAATTTCAACGCGGACTTTTTTGCGCAGTGTCGTTCAAATAATTGACAAAATCGTCACCTATGTAAACAAATGTAACGTTTCTCTGTTTTAACTTTAAAAGAAAAATTTCCTCCGTCTCGCACGTAGTTGAGCCTATCAATCGTGTTCATCACTTCATATTTCTGTCATCCGGGCAACCGATCAATTATCTAAACCAATCAAAAATGACGATCTTTTCCAAACTTGGATCAAAAGACTGAATTTACTACGGAGGCCCATAAGTGTTAATTTTCAAAAAGTAAAATAAGAGGAATGGTAAGAATTCGCTTTTATTTAGTTTATTTCGTAAGCAATGGCTTTATTCTTTATAAAAATGCGATATGCAGTGAATTTATGTTAAAATAATCACTCGAAAACCATAATCTTGAAATAAAAACAGGAATAATTGCAAATGTCACTTTGTAAATCTTTTATTCAAAAATATTTAATAAATATAGTAGATACAACATAGATATGCATACTAAACCACAAAGGGTCGCACAGAAATCGTAACTTCATCCTAAAAGAAAATAAAGAATAAATGTTACATTAAATTGTAGGAAAAATGAATATTATAGCACGTTTAACGGGATTTTATAAAGATTTTTATAGACGCAGATCGAAAGATCGTTTGAAAAGTTACTTCTCTGGACTAACACCTCTTGCTTAAATGTATTTTTTACCGAACTATACACAACAAAATAATTTTGTGTATTGTTTGAGCTAATAGTTCGGCCATCACGAACAGCTGTGGGTTTCGTTTTTACGAAGTTCCACAGAAATTCCACATGGAAAATTGACTAAATTGTATTAAATGTGCGATGAATATGTTAATTAAAATTCCCCAATGCCTAAGTAAATGCGCTTTTGCTTTATTTAAATGAAAATTGGATTTGAATAAAAAAGACCACCATTTGGTAGGTAAAAAAGACGCCGATATGGGCGATTGACCACCGAACGGGGGTTAAATGACCATTTGGGGGTGTGTGCCCAACCTGTTGTATTCAACACTGCAATAGATTGACTAAAAAAATGTATGCAATATCAAAGTCATTTTAATAACTTTCAATTTGTTAATAATCACGGGACTTGTATCGAAATTTTATTATGAACAGACAGCAAATATATCCCATTGATGCACAGGGGCTTGTTTAGGAGAAAATCAATCAGTTTCTGATTTATTTTCTCTCTACAACATACAACCTGCGGTCGTCCTTCATCATGTTCATGTTAACAGTTTAACAAAAAAAATTATATAACAACCTTATATAAACTATTACTTACTTCAGAGACGTATTTTGTTTTGATGAGTAATTCTAAACAAAGCTAAAGAGCAACAAATACGCCAGACTGTCAGAGCCGAGAACGACGAGAAATCAGTGCCAACGTGAACCAATTCACAACCGGAAAATGACAACAGCAAAATAAAATGCAGTTAAAATACGGAATCCGTTCCGGAATTGAATTCGTTGAAAATATTTTTTTTCCATTTTCGACGTTTAAACCGTAAGTCCGAGTGCAGTTTTATGTAATAATTATTCCACAAATTTATAAAATCTCAAATGTCTATTTATTTAAAGGATACGACAAAATAGATCATACTCTCTTACTTAGACGTTCCATGCATCGGGATCGAGATTCTGAACTAAAATCGAAGTGACGAAAATATGACGTCACATATAGAGACAAGAGGATGCAAACAGTACTGTCAGTAGTTTTGTGACACGTAGATGGCATAAATTGTTGCATGTATTTTTCTAGTAAGTTTTTGCAATGTTTTTATTTAAACCAACATGTTCCTATGCAGCTCACAGAATTATCGGGAGTTTAGATTTTTTTCACTAAAAATACTTGGAGCAAGTCAATCTCCCATGCAGAGTTGTCGTTCGTTCCTCTATGAGCCGATGGTAGAAAGTGGGAACAAGTTTCAAGTTTTTATTTTTTAGGGAAAGGTTTTTCTTGGTTGTAAGAACTTGTAACCAATCATTTCTCCCTCATAATGTATAGTGGGGAAATTTTTTGAGGAGCGATTGTTTTGGCTTTTGGACAAATTTTTCATATTGTACACATGATGAATAAGTGTAATAAATATAATTTTTGAAAAAAAATGTTCAACAAGCCCCGGGGTTGAATATCGCGGGGTGGGGTGGGGGGGGGGGTCCTGTCCACAAGTACCTGTGCGTTGTATATGTTAAATGACAAAAGAGAGGGAAAAAAAAGATCTTTAATTTAGTTCCTAGAAGTAAGGTCAAAGGATCTAATAGTAAATTCAGTTAGTCTGATGTCTCGACATCTGTTGTTCAGAAAAACTTCTAATTATCTGTAGACATCAAAAATCGATTAGTGCAGGTTTTGTACTTCTATGAATTGTCCGAAGAACATGTTCAATTAGAGGGCTTGAGGTCTCTTCACATTCTTTGTATTTCAATTTTATAAAAAATTCTCATCAATTTATTGATATATACGACAAAAGACACAAAATTTCTTAAAAATAGGTAAATAAAATGAAACTGAAAAAAAACAACATCAAATGACCCTGACCTTGAAGAAATGTTCAAATTCAAGGGTAAACGGTCACCTTGCATTTGACCCCATGCTTCTATGACCTGTCTTTTTGTTGTAAAAGTTATGTTATAATAGTAAGCGCAATGACTCTCAAGGGCAGTAACTTATATAAGATCCTTTCGAACTGATAGATAAAAGTTGAGTCTAAAGATTGAAGACATTAGTGAAGGTTTCATGTCTCTACAGTCTTTGGATTTGGAAGAGTAGTGATAACAAGGTTTTTGCACAATGGGCAATTACTTTAAAAGGGTCAGTGTTAAGGAACAAGACCTTAATTTCTCATTTTTGGAATGACCTTGACCTTAGACCTTTGCATAAATTTCAAGACTGAAGGTCAAAGAATCTAATGCAGTTGTTCCCATGTCTCTTGGACTTACTGTTTCGAAAAATTTTAATTGTTTGTAAACTTTAAAAACTCATTGTAGGGGTCAACAAATACTTTCAAACTGAAAGATTAAAGAGTCTACTTGATTAGATGAAGACTTAAGTGAAGGGTTATATCTCTACAATTTATAGTTTCAAAGGAGTAGCAATAACAAACTTTTTCGCATAAGGGGCAATAACTTTTATAAGGGTCAATCTTAGGGTACAAGATTGAAATCTTTTCAATAGTTTTAAGATTACATATTAATGAAGCAAAGACAAATTGTATATGTTGAAAGACAAAAGAGCTATAAAAAAAAATGCTTCATTATTATTTTTGGGAATGACCGTGACTTTTGACCGTGAAAGCATATTAAAGATCAAAGGTCAAGAATTGCATTGCAATTAACATCATGCTTGTGTGTCTGATAATTTTCAAGTTATAAGGTTTAACAGTAAATACAAAGATGTTAAAGGCCAATAACTCATTCAGGGGGTCATCAGATCCTTTTGCTCTTATACAATGAAGTTATACCTTAAGACTCTTAAGACAATGTACTATATTAGTGAAGGTTTCATGTCTCTACAATGTACCGTTTAGAAGGGGTAGTGATACCAAGATTTTTAGCACAAGGGGCAATAACTTTTAAAAGGGTTAATCTTAGGGAACAAGAATGAAATCTTTGAAAGGGTTTTACAAGTACATATTATTAATACAAAGAAAGAATGTATATCTTGAAAGACAAAAGAGATATAAAAAGAGCTTAATATCTCAATTTTGGGATGACCTTGACCTTTGACCTCGAATATAATTAAAGATCAAAGGTCAAGAATTGCATTGCAATTAACATCATGCTTGTGTGTCTGATAATTTTCAAGTTATAAGGTTTATTAGTAAGTTCACAGATGTTAAAGGGCAATAACTCATATAAGGGGTCATCAGATCCTTTTGCACTTATACAATGAAGTTATGCCTTAAGACCATTAAGACATTAGTAAAGGTTTCATGTCTCTACAATGTATGGTTTAGGAGGAGTAGCGATAACAAGGTTTTCCACACAAGGGGCAATAACTTTTGAAATGGTGAATCTTAAGGAACAAGAATGAAATCTTTGAAAGGGTTTTACAAGTACATATTATTAATACTAAGAGAGAATGTATATCTTGAAAGACAAAAGAGATATAAAAAGAGCTTAATATCTCAATTTTGGAATGACCTTGACCTTTGACCTCGAATACAATTAAAGATCAAAGGTCAAGAATTGCATTGCAATTAACATCATGCCTGTGCATTTTATAATTTTCAAGTTATAAGGTTTATAAGTAAGTACAAAGATGTTAAAGGGCAATAACTCATATAAGGGGTCATCAGATCCTTTTGCACTTATACAATGAAGTTATGCCTTAAGACCATTAAGACATTAGTAAAGGTTTCATGTCTCTACAATGTACAGTTTAGGAGGAGTAGCGATAACAAGGTTTTTCACACAAGGGGCAATAACTTTTAAAAGGGTTAACGTTAGGGGACAAGAATGAAATATTTGAAACAGTTTTAAAAGTACATATTAATGATGCATAGACATTAAGTATATGTTGAAAGACAAAAGAGATATAAAAAGAGCTAAATTTCTCAATTTTTGAATGACCTTGACCTTTGACCTTTACATGAATTTCAAGGTCAAAGGTCAATGAATCTTATGCAGTCGGTCCCATGTCTCTACGACTTTTCGTTTTGAAAATTTCTAATTATTCCTAAAATTCATAAAGTTTCAGGGGCAATAACTCATTGAAGGGTCAACGGATACTTTCGCAATGAATCATTGAAGTGTCTACTATATTAATAGAAGACAATAGTGAAGGTTTCATTTCTCTACAGTTTACTGTTTCGGAGGAGTAGTGATAACAATCATTTCTTGCAAAAAGGGCAATAACTCTGAAAGGGGTCGAAGTTCATATACGCAGGGTCAACTGCGAAAATCTTTTACAAAGTGTATTCTAATGAAATAAAAATCTTTTCGATAAATCTTGAAACAAAAAATCACACGGCGGAAAAATAATAAAGAAAAAGGAAAAGGAAAAAAAGAAACAGAAGAATATCAATAGGTCTTTCCACAGAAAGGTGGAAAGACCTAATAAAAAAAAGAAACAGAAGAAAATCAATAGGTCTTTCCACAGAAAGGTGGAAAGACCTAAAAAGAAACAGAAGAAAATCAATAGGTCTTTCCACAGAAAGGTGGAAAGACCTAACTAGGAGACTTATTGTTCACAGAACAATAAGAGGTCTTTCCACCTTCTTTGAATTTCAAATCTCTTTTATATCTGACTCCTTAAAATTAAATTTCATGAAAAAAAAAACCAAAATTGTCTTAAAACATAGAAAAAATTAAAAATAAAAAAAATATGGAATGACCTTGACCTTTGACCTTGAAAAATTTTCAAGGTCAAAGGTCACGGGTGACAATGCAATTGACCCCATGCTTCTAGGTCTTATAGTTTTCAAGTTATAAGGTTTTATATTAAGTGCAAAGAAGTTAAAGGGCAATAACTTATATAAGGGGTCATCAGATCCTTTTGCATTTATACAGTGATGTTAGGCCTAAAGATCCTTAACACATTAGTGAAGGCTTGGTGCCTCTAGGGTCTATAGTTTGGGAGGAGTAGCGATAACAAGGTTTTTTGCACAAGGGGCAATAACTTTTAAAAGGGTTAATTTTAGGGGACAAGAAGGAAATCCTTGAAATAGTTTTAAGAGTGCATATCAATGATACATAGACATTGCGTATATGTTGAAAGACAAAAGAGATATAAAAAGAGCTAAATTTCTCATTTTTGAAATGACCTTGACCTTTACACAAATTTTAAGGTCAAAAGTCAATGAATCTTATGCAGTTGGTCCCATGTCTCTATGACTTCTTATTTTGAAAATTTTAAATTATTTCTAAAATTCATAAAGTTTCAGGGGCAATAACTCATTGAAAGGGTCAAAGAATGCTTTCGCAATGAAAAGATTGAAGAGTCTCCTAAATTAGTCAAAGACATTGGTGAAGGTTTCATACCTCTACGGTTTACAGTTTCGAAGGAGTAGCGATAACAAGCATTTCTTGCAAAAGGGGTCGTAACTCTGAAAGGGGTCAAGGTTCATTTACGCAGGGTCAACTGCAATAATCTTTTACAAAGTACATTCTTATGGACTATAAATCTTTTCGTTATATCTTGAAACTCAAAATCACACGGCGGAAAAATAAGAAGAATAAGAAACAGAAGAATACCAATAGGTCTTTCCACGGAAAGGTGGAAAGACCTAATAAGAAAAAGGAAAAAAAGAAACAGAAGGAAATCAATAGGTCTTTCCACAGAAAGGTGGAAAGACCTAATAAACATAAGCAAATCAATAGGTCTTTCCACAGAAAGGTGGAAAGACCTAAAAAGAAACGACAGTGTCTAACGTATTTTTCAGTATTTTTATTGAAATACAGTTACACCTTGAAATTTTTTTTCAGTGGCATTCATCCAAATTTGAGCGTGATTATGTGTGCATCGGCGAATGGAGTCTTATATGTTGTTTAATTATCGTGAAATTGAATATTTTGACCACATAGGTATGTGGAAGTGATGATGCATGTTGTGACTCACTTGTTTCCGGATTGTCTTCGAGTACGGAGAGGTTTTGGAACTTAGAGTAATGGCTTCCAAAGAAGAAGACGGTGAAGAAGACATCGAAAACATTGAGGTCCCTGAATCTGTTGCAGGTCAAGAAAGTGAAAGTCCATTACTGGACGATATAACGCAGTTAGAAGGTATGAATTTCCATTCATGTGCATTGTTGGTGCTTTGACAATTTGGAGGTAAACGTTTGGATCCACCACTGTGTCTAATGTGTTTACTTTCCGTCTGAAGATCTAGGGCGATTCCTATTTGTGTAATAAGGGGAGGGGGTTATGTGGAAAAAATGAGTAGTCAGATAATTAAAAATCATTATGTATAGTAATTAGGATAATCAGTTACTTAGGTGGTTTTCATTTGCTCTCGTAACGTTTTTCTGATATAACACACCACACGAAACTTTGTCCACCAAAAAGAGCCGAGGGGCATAAAAATGTGTTAAACCTTATTATTACAGTAATGCTCTGTTAATTGTTAAAGTAGATTTCAAGTCATCAATCCCTATAGTTTATCTAGCCATATCAGCATTCAGTTGAATTGTACGCTATGAAGCACTTTGATTTTGGCCAAAATGAGTTTTAAGTGTGTAGGCCTACATGTTGAAAACTATTTGATTTAGATGTGAACTAATTATAAACTAAAGTCTACTCCTGTTGTCCAGATCCATCATTGTTTGATTTGGGACCAAGTGTCAGAAGCTAGGTAGGTTTCTATGTTTATAATTCAAGAGTTAACTGAACAATCAAAACAGGGATTTAATTTTATACTGTACAAAAGTCTCGATTAAAAAAAGGTGAGGCCGTGTAATTCAATTGTTTTTAAAATTATTGAAAAAAAATTATAAGCCTGGGTGTAAGATTATAAGCATACAGAAGCTAATCCTAAACTGAATGTTGACGGGAGATAAGGAAGGTACACTTAAATTAGTCTGTCAGCATACATTTAGTTCCTGATTGTCATGTATCCAGACAGTGATATTATATATATTATATATGTTTATTATAAATTTTTTCTTTGATATTGCAAAAAAAGAATACGTTTATTTGATAAGATGAATGTTTTTTAAATAGTAAAGTAATAGCTATTCTATTCAGTAATATTGGATCCATGGTCTCTGTAAGCCCTATTCATCTACAAAGTTTTTAAATATATATATATTTTGTTAATTGCTAAAATTGAGTATGTTCTACATACATTTGAGTACAGTCACTTTGTCATACAGCTTCTAGTTAGATTTCAGGTCCAGGTTGAAAGGAAATTCTAGATCTATATTTTTTTTTATAAATTTTTCAAAGAACAGTTTCCATCAGCTTGTCAATTGTCAAATGGTACTCCACCATTTGATTGAGATGCAAACAAAATATTTATTATACCCTGATACTTACTTTTAAAAGCAGAAAAAAAACTTCCCTAAAACAAGATCCATTGAGTGAGAATAAACTAAAGATACAATTTAACATACTGCAGGGATTTTCCACTGCCCTGTGTAGGGCACAGGGGCTTGTCTTCTGGATTGTTAAATGTAAAATACATTTAACAATCCGGAAGACAAGCCCCTATGCATTTTCCCCCAAAATTAACAGCCTGCGTTCAATTTTTGAAAAATTCATGTTTGACCTCTGAATAAAATGAACATAATTTTTGAAAACTTGGCTAAAATGTTATTATAATTGATCTATTCTCTGAATTTTAGTTCCAAATAATGAAGTAAAAAATCAATTTTATATTTTATTCATCATATTTATGTTTATTTCTTGAAAGACATCTTGCTATAAAATTTCCCCAAAAGTTGTGAAATTTTGTTCAATTCCCAATTGTAGGGGCCTGGGCCCCATTCCCAAACTGGGGTGGAAAAGTCCAGAAATAGGTTGATTAATAACTGAATATGCTGAGTTTTTCTAAGTGCATTCTAACAGACCATATTTTACCATATATATTTTGTCTCTTCAAATTGTTTGTATTGCATTCATTATACAACGATACAGCAGTAAGTTCCTTTCTCATTTTTGAGTGTTTTTCTGCATTTTGTACAAGAACAGAATAGACCTTAAATATGGCTGTGTAACAAAATTCACTAGCTTCTAGGGCCTTTACCTCCAAACCCCCTGTCTACTCGGGCTTCCACATCAAAAGTACCCTGGCTACACCCCTGAGAAGTTACAGAAATAATGGTGTCAGCATACTTATTAATTATTTAGGACAGTATGATTCAAAATATGCAGGAGACAATATGGTATTTCTTTGATATTCCTATGCCATTGAAAGCCTATATACAAATTAAAGTAACAGGATCTTGCAAACCGGTTTTTTTTTTTTCAGTAAGATAAATGTCTTGAGTGAGTGTCATACCAGGTTACATTTTAAATCCATCTAACCAGGGGGATTAGGTTTCCTCTGCTATGAGGATAGAATGTATTGATGCATATAGTATTCCTTTCATAATTTCTTTGTCAGATGCAAAAATTTTAGTGACATCATGTTGTGATAATTCTCTCAGTTTATATGAGACATAATAAAGAAAGTGTTTGATCATTGTTTTCAAAAAGTAGGCAATGTTAAAATTTGCAAGCAAGTTATTTACAAATGGTGCAAAAATAATTTAAAAAGTTAATATTGACAACACCATCATACGTTGGCATAGTAGTCATGAATAAACAACAAATTAACATACATAGAATAAAAATTTCAAAGTGAGAAATCAGGTTTGTTGAAGATTTTCTTTCCTTCATGTAACATTGAGAAATTTGGTAATCTACATTGATCATAACTAGGAAAATAAAGTACAAAATTTTCTTCATTTTCAATTAAAAAAATTACAACAGTGACATATACACATTGTTTTCTCTAGGAATAGCCGGCCTTGGGTATCTCCCTAATTCAATATAATTCATATGAGAACTAATTCTTAGTACATGTTTTGTTAGGATTGTTCTTCAAGATTTCTTGGTAATTGTAGATAGTTTTTTTTGTAATTTATATTCATTGAAATGAATTACATTACTATAAAAAGTTAATTTTCCACAAACTGATTTAGAAATGTTCTTTAATTGTTCACTGGTTTTGTTACTATAATGCTCCTTTAAATATTTTAAAGTTTTATGTGATTTGTCCAATGAAGATATATAAAGACAATTTCTAATGTTGAGTAAAAAAGTTTTCTTTGCCAAGGGCAAGGTACTCTAGACCTCTGTTTTATCTTCCTTAAATGCAGACACCACTAATTGGTCATTATTCTCATTCTCTGTCTCTAAGTTTTTAATTCTTAAATAAAATTTAAACATATTTTCATGACACAAACAGCAATGTTAGATGATTTTCTGTGAACACCCAAGATGTCTTCAAATATCTGGAGTTGTATTTTTTTCAAATAGAAAATGATCTGAAGATAATAAATCAAATTTGTAGTCTGCAATCCAATTTCAGAACCATAAATAAAGCCAGGTAATTAAATCAAGCTGAAATCTAGAGGTAAATTTAATATAAAAAAAAGAATTGGAAAAAAAACCCTTTAATTTCACAAGAAAGGGTCATATGTAACCTGTTAACATATTGTGAATGAGCTAGCTTATATGAAAGAAGACTGCAGTAGGAAATTTGTGACATCAGATTTATACCCTGTCTATACCTATTAATCTTTTCTTCCTTTTTTATTCATTTTGGTCATTGGTGCATCTAAAGAAATGTGTTCTAGATCAAAAGAATTTATAGGTTTATTTCTCTTAAGGATGTATATAATATTTATAGTCTTGAGCATAGGAAAAAAATTTTAAAAAAGAGCTTTTTATTGGGAAACCTAGTTTTGAATCATACAAAAATAAAAAGAAAGTGATATATATATAATTGAGAAAATTATGATGCTTTAAACTTGTATTTTTACACAACCAATAGACAGTCTTTATCAAAACTTTTTTTTTTTTAATTATTATTTATCTTAAAAATTACTATGCATAATTCCCAGTATATGTTTCATAAATGCAGTTCCATACAGTTTGTACTGTATGAATGCATCATAAAGTCAATAAAGAAGTTCAACACTTGTACAATACCAGTATATTCAACTTTCTGTAGGTAGACTATAGGCAAACACTCCAAACAGCTAGTAAACAATTTTTAAAGATTTCAATACAAAAGTTTTATGGTTAATTTTTTCCTGTTTTTAAGTGGATACCGTTATTTTATTGTTTCATTACAAATCCTTTTTATATAACAATTACATGCATTTGACACTTGCCTTTGTGATGAATCCCCATTGTAAATAACTAAGTTGGGAAGAACACTGAAGAAATTGCTACTAATTCTCTTCTGTAAACAACATAACCTAGGGACATTTGATACATTGTCATTCCTACAAAGAGATCAACTTTCCATGACAAAATAATTTGTGGTCCTTGACCAGAGTGAACTTTCCTCTAAGTTCTTCATTCCGGGGATTATTTTGTTACGATTACATGACAGTTGTGTGCGTGCACTGTAGACCCTTCATCAGAAGGAATGTGTATTTTTTGTTGTTGTGATTCATGTGTGAAATCAGTGACATATTATAAAGTGATCATTAGAAACACTTGAGTATGATTAACAGTTACTGTAATAGATAGTTCACGATTTATGGCAAGGTTGTATACACACGTGGGTCAACACCAAATTTATACCTAGAATTATTCATGATGTGTTTTTTATATTGACGTTTGTGTCTGTATAATGGAAGCTTCTGATTATCTGAGATGAATCGTCGTTTAGGATTTCGGGGACGGTGCCAGACAGACACGGGAGTCATTGTGAGGTTGAGGAAGAATCCACGGCTCCAGAAGAACCATAGATCTAAAGTCGTGACCCTGCTACTGAACAACCATGATCTGGAGCAGGATCTACAGGGTGATATCCGGAGTAAACTGCCCAGTGTCCGGATCAGGAGGTTCACGTCATCCAGGTCCATCAAGGACCGGCGGAGGGACCTACACAGGATCAGCGAGGGCCGATACGTCAGACCCCGACCCTTCTGGGAGAGATACGAGGACCTGAAAAACAGGAATAGAGTGTCCTTTAGAAATGTGGCTAGGGCAGTCAAGTAAGTAGTCTGTAGAGAATTAATGGTCTTATGGTCTAACAGTCAAACAATCCAAAATCTGATATACAATGAGCCAAAACCATGTATTTTATCTAACGTTAAAATAAAGGTTGCTGATTTAAAGGACTCAAATTCAAGAAAATTTTTATGAGAATCATTGGCCAAAAAATGGTGAGAAAACTGAGGTAGCCTGATGGCATTTTTATTTCACACTATGAAACAATAACTTTTGTGAGATGTAAAAAGTTTAAATCACCCACAAAGCTACTGATAATTTTGGAGATACGGTGTCAGAGAATTGTGTTTTTTGAGTGACATAGCATGCTAAGGTCACTGATTTCACAGATTGTTTACTTTTTTGTAGAGTGTCAACCTTGGAGAGAATAGAAATACAAGCAAGGGTGGGTATAGCTTTACATTTAATACTGCAAATAAGGAAATATAATCAGCAGATCATAGATTTTATTGTCAAAATTCAGATATGACATCAAGAGGGTTTTATACAAGCATAAAAATAAAATAAGCCAGCTGGAAGAAACATTTAATTGTGAATCATAAGTCAAGTAATAAGTATACCTACTGGCTATTTATAATTTATGGCTTAATGTTTTCTGACAAGTTCGTGTAATAATTTATCAGTCAGTAATTACTGTCCATATGAATTACAACATACATGAATAACTTTTTATTAGTTAAGGCAGTGCAAATAAACATCAAGAAGTGAGTTTTTCCTGTTTAAATCAAGTGTTATCATCTAATGCATGCACCCTACCTTAACAAGTTATTTGATACCACATACTATGTCGTTGAAAAAGATGTTGACACAGTTGTTTTTATAATTATTTTTTATGCATGTTCTGTAACGTGCTTTCTATGTTTTTTTTTTTTTCTATATAAAATTGTCTAGTATCTTTAAGTTTTACTGAAGTGGACTTTCATTGTTTCAAAATTAATAATCTGAAATACTTTAATTTCTATTTATTTTTGAAATGCCTTACCTAGTTTGATTACAACAATATATATGTAAAATGTTTTGAAATCTGTTTTCTTGAATTCATTTGACAGATACTTTAAAAAACATACAATTTAGTATATACACATACTTTTTTTGTTTTCTAGAAATGGCACAAATGGAGGATGATGTTCAAGGACATTCGTCAATCCGTGACCTTGTTCCACGGAACTCTCAGACAAATCGAGGGTAAAGTATCAAGATCTTATCTCTCATATAATTATGGTTTTATAACCAGAAATTTTAAAAAAAACTTCAGACAGATATATTCATATTTTGTCATCAGCATTGAATGCTCTTTAAAAATATGCTAGCATATACCATTAAAGTAAGAACGTGTACATAAGCAGTATGTTTTTACTACAGGTCGGTATGGAATGGCCATCATGACCTACTTTCGCTTTGTGAAATGGCTGATGTTCCTGAATTTTTACATCATGGTCATCATGTTCACAATCCTAGTGATTCCTTATGCTGCCCTCAATTCCTCAAGTTTTGATCTTTATGTGAGGAACATTACTTCTCCAGAACTTAATGTCACAAGTGAGGAGTATACAATGATAATGCGGACAGTGAACTGTACCCAGCAGTACATTAAACATATAGACAAAATACATGGGCCTTCACATTCAAAGGCTACTTTATTTCTGGATCTCATACAAGGCACGGTAAGCATTAACAATGTTTATTCTAAGTATGAAACGTCCATTCCATCATGATCATAGCTGTGCTTTTCTATTGCACAAAAATAAGAGCAGAGTCAAAATATATTAATTAAATTAAAAAATTGGGGGAATGATTTTGTCACTGAATATATGTACATGTATTTCCTTCATTTCTCTAGCACATTCAAATCTTGTATGAAGTGCTTCTTTTTTGTGGTAGAGTGTGTTGAAAAATACTCATAAGTAATGTGTGCAAGGAAAAATTGTTGTGACTTAATTCATATAATTGCTTGTTTTCTCCAGGGTTTTATGGAGAGATCGATCATGTTCTATGGAGCTTATAAAAACAGGACCCGTACAGACAATGGTCAGGAGGTGGTGTATAATGTAGGAGTAGCCTACCTCTGCAGCGTCTTCTTCAGCCTTCTCCTCAGTTTTATCCTAATCATCAAAAAGTAAGACTCTTATCATCAAATGCTGTATGAACCCCCCCCCCCCCCTCCACCACCATCACCAGCACTGCCATCACTTAACACTGACCAATACTGTATGACCTGAAAAACAAGACCTTTATCTTCAAAGATTTTTAAGTTAAAACTGCTGTCCTTGACCTTTAAGATATGACCTTGTCAATGTTTTACACACTATAAGGTCATGAGCATCAATGTATAAATGTATAATTTTCTTTTTTATATAATTCAGACCTAAAAAACTAATTATACCCCACGCAACAAGTTGCATGAGGTATAATGTTTTTGACTCATCAGTCAGTCAGTCCTGGCCTGGGGGGCATAGAATTTATACGAACTCACTTTTGATCTCAGTCTCACTTTTACCAAAGGAATATATAGCGGAAAAGTGAGACTGAGATCAAAAGTGAGCTCGTCTCACTTTTATGGCCCCCAGGCCTGTTTTTTTGTCAGCACAACTCCTCATAAACTGCTGCACAGATTTTCGTCAAACTTTGCAGATATTTAGAATATAATGTGTAGATGTGCATATAACCAGGAAATTCCGATTCCTTTATTTTTTCCGTGAATTCCACACTTTAAAACTTAGATTTTTGGCCATATCTTGAATATAGAGATGAACAGTTTGTCAGCACAACTCCTTTTAAACCGCTGCACACAATTTCGTCAAACTTTGCAGGTATTTAGGACACAATGTGTAGATGTGCATATTGCCAGGAAATTCTGATTCCTGTATTTTTTGCGGGAATTTCCGCACTTTTCAACTTAGATTTTTGGCTATATCTTGAATATAGAGATGAACAGTTTGTCAGTGCAACTCCTCTTAAACCGCTGCACACAATTTCGTCAAACTAAGCAGATATTTAGGAAACAATGTGTAGATGTGCATATTACCAGGAAATTCTGATTCCTGTATTTTTTGCGGGAATTTCCGCACTTTTAAACTTAGATTTTATGGCCATATCTTTAATATAGAGATGAATATTTTGTCAGCACAACTCCTCATACAGCTGCAACAAGTTTTGTCAAATTTTGCAGATATTTAGGACACAATGTGTAGATGTGCATATTACCAGGAAATTTTTATTCCTTTATTTTTTCGGGAAATTTCAGCACTTTGACTTTTGGGGGAGCGTGGGGTATGTGAGCTTGCTCACTTTTTCTTTCATTTCAATATCTTTAAGGATTGAAGCTTACCCTTTAGTCAGCATGAATATTTTTACATTATTTAACTTAAGTCTTGAGTAATTAATAATTAACCTAAGTTTCAACCATTTCAGTGAGACGGTTCTAGAATTATGACCCTACATCATTTATTTGACAGGCAAACAGACCAAAAGATGTTTTGGATTTGATGCTTTGAGTATAATAAGAGATTATGGATTCAAATTTCAGTTCTGCCAAAAACATGAAAGCCTCCCATGGTGTAGAGAAGTCCGTGGCACAGTTTACCAATAAAGTGTTTGGTGGCTGGGACTACTGCATTAAAGAGGTCAAGGCAGCCAGTCATAAAAGGAACGTCATTGGAGTCGCATTAGTGGTACGTGTTATAACTTACTAACAGTGACTGGTAATAATCAACAACAAATAGTACACAAAAAGAAATGATTTTAAAGAAATTGAGTTAGGGCCATCAATTTTTTTTCTCTAATTTAAAAAATAAATTAAGTTCTTTGATGTATATATATTGTTTGATAGCTATTCTTTGTTTTATATAGGCTGACCTAGCAGACCAGGAGCGTACAAAGCGGCTTGGTCTCCGTACATTGGTGGACTGGTTAGAGGTGTGGGGGATGAGAATCGTTATCAATATCCTGGTGGTCATTCTCCTGTGTGGATCCCTGGCTCTGATTGGACTCACCACATCTAAGATGATAGATGTAAAATATATTAAGATTCTACACACTGTGTGTTACAGTTTATGAGATAATCTTAAGTGGCAAGAAATTACTTCCTGCTGATTTTAGATTTGAAGCAAAACACTTCTCTTAAGTGTTGCACTCACAGTTTTATACCTCTGGGGAATTTTTTTTGTAAATGTAGGTACATGTATTTGTTTTTCATCTTCCTACTAATGCAGGGGAACATCTAGTAATTGTCCCATCAAGCAGTAAAACAAAATGTGTAGCTTAGCACTGAGCATTATAGAGCAGAATTTAAGCTGATTTACTGATGAGACACATTTTTTTTAACAAATGATTGTTTCCAAAAGAATCAGATGTATACAAATTTTACATTTCCTTTTAGGAAAGTGATGGAGAAGGTTCAAGTGCAGCTTCTAACCTGTTCTTCCAGTTTGTTCCTCATCTAACAATTAATTTGCTGAACTTGGTTGTGCCTCGAGTCTTTCAGAAGCTTGTGATATTTGAAGAGTACACACATGAATTTCAAATTAAAATTACACTCTTTAGGTAAACAATTTTTCATACAAGAAATATACATGTACAAGAGAAAAACTTAGTGGTATCTGCTCATATGAAAAGCATGGTTTACCTGAATAAATGACTTAAAAAGCAGTTTACACTGTTTTCTCAGGAGTAAGTACAGAAGGCAGTAAAGTAATATACACATAAATTAAATGGCATCAGGATAAAAATTTGTGTCAATACTAGGGATGGCAATTGAATTGCTAATCAGATAATCACAATATGGTGAGACCAACTACTTACATACTCCTAATATTAATATTATTTCAGGAGTATCCTTCTTCGGTTAGCCTCTCCAGTAGCATTGATGGTTATGCTGTACCATAAGTTGTTGTTGGAAGATGATAAACAGAAAATTTGTGGAAACATTCAATGGACAGAGGATGATGACCCAAACTCAGTCAGGGTAGGTGCATAACCCCCCACCTCCCAAAATAAAATTTTTCATCTGTTGGTATTTTAGCTGCAGTACTATAGCTCTGTGGAATAGAAATTTAGACAAACTACTAGGGTTGTCCGTAAAGTTCGTGGACAAGCTAAAAATTTAATGAAAGTTGTGTCATTGATATTTATTATTGGCATATTTCTAATCTTTTACTAAATGTGAATTGAAAAATTTGAAATTTCATTGAATTTCAAATGTTTAATTACAATTATGGCTGCATAATAAGACTTGGTATGGAGACTCGGAGCAGTGCAAAATTTTAATTTAAAAAATTACCGGTATTTATCACTTTATAAATTTCATTTGTTTTTTATAAAATTCTGGGGAAATCTGGAAGAATTTTACATTATGAGGTTGAAAAAAATTTATCACGTCAAATCTGCAAATTTGAACGTTCAAAGTTTCAAAATGGCTGAGCAATCAAAGTTAAAACATTTTAAGACAGGGTCGGAATTGTTCAAAAAAGAGACATTTTCGGGATATGTGGAGCAGTGAACAGTGATAAGATTCTGCGTAGACGTCTGAAAAACACCTACAAAGACCATACATTCTGTAAACAATTGGAAAAACATAGTAAAAGAAGTCGTTCACTAGTATTTAAGTGGCATATAATATTTTTGGACGTTTACTGGATGACATGCATGAAGGAAAACCATCATTCCGAGATTGCAGTGCTGTAAAAAATGAATTTCGTTACGTGATCATGTCTTTGCCGTATTTCTGTAAATAAAATCGTCTTTACATGGACAGAGGTTGGATGATTGCAGGATATGAGACAGGCATTGTTAGATATTATTTTACGAATGAAACCTGAACATTTTGTGCACATTTTTATGACTGGTTAAAATGACATAAGAAATGTATTGAGTTAAATGGTGACAATGTTGAGAAAAGTTACATGTGCACATATTTAGCTTTTGAGGTCGGGTAACGTCAAGAATTTTTGTTTTAGTGTAACCCGGGGTCTTAGGGCGATTCGTATTCAGTATGGATGGATGACTAACTCCAGTAACGTTTACACCATTTATTTGGATTCATTGATGAAATGACAGATGATAGAGTGATTCAGATTGACCCTGTAACATAATAAAAGCTTAATAAACAACATTGTAAGAAAGATAACTCTTACGCTCAT
Organism: Saccostrea cuccullata; assembly: GCF_032062105.1. Lineage (NCBI taxonomy): Eukaryota > Metazoa > Mollusca > Bivalvia > Ostreida > Ostreidae > Saccostrea > Saccostrea cuccullata. The sequence continues at coordinate 31,596 of NW_026930980.1, forward strand.
GTTTTAGAATAAAATGAAAATAATAGTTATTTCCCTTTATACACAAGACTCAAAAATATTTGTGTCTATCAAAATATCTATGATTGCTCATTATTATAATAAACAAAGTACTACAAATATACTGATAATACATTCAATCAAGTTTCACTGTATACCATCATGTAAATCCTTATTTCACATGAATTCATAAAGAAAATATTTACATGTATATTTCACCAGTATTGTGAGCCTAGATGTATCATGACATATATATTTCAAACATAATACTCTAGAAATAATGCTTACCTCACATGAGGTGTAAAGGTCATCTTACAATAAGTAATCTACTGTCTACATCCTTTGATCATGAGAATTCTAAAGGTAAAAATAAATACACTAACTTCAGCTATTCAGTTCACTGTGCTATATCTATAATTATATGTTTAAATCCTGTATTTCTTTACAAAATAAATGTTACACTTATCCTCATGTTTTCAATGCAATCAGCCATTTAAATAGCATATGTATCTAAATATTTCTAATATCATAAAACAGATATTTATGTATATAATATAAAGACTATATAGGTAAATACAAATTAACTGACCTGATAATGAGAAAAGATTCCAATTACTGTAACAGGTATAAAATTCTGGACAAAAAAATGGATGACACAACAAAGACTGCAGCACAGGAACTATACATTTAACACACAATAGAAAACTTCCCTCCAAATGTATCACATGACTAAATTCTTTACAATTGACCACACTGACCAATAAAAAACAAGGAAAAGGGTATTCCCTCTAAATATAGATACAGTGTGCAAAAGTTAAAAATATTCACATGAGTGATACACTTATCTTAGAAAATAACTTAAAGTAGCTTTAATATATTAATATTCAACAAATTCATGATTCAAATAATTTTTCTAAATAATGAAAATAATAAATTGAATAATCATAATAAATTGATAAAAATAGCTACAAATTTCACTCTGCCACATACTCCCCCTGGTTTGAAAAAATGACGTCCCGACATTTTATTTCACTTCAAAGTCTGAGATGGATGTGACGTCAATATGTCCAGGATTGCCTTCCCCGCTTCAGAACGCAAGTTTTCTAATAAGGGTGAATTAGCTGCTAAAGATGTAAGGCAGTTGATTCTGTCCTTCCAATCTTGTGTCAATGGTATCGCAGACTTTGACATCTCGAATTCGTCCGATCTATATCGCATAGGTAGTCTTCGCTCCCTAGTTGATCGACGTAATGGAACTATTGTCTCTTGATCATTCTCATCTGCATGAGTTGTATCTTGTTCATCAAGTGTTTCTTCTTGATTCGTCTCACGTTGCGTAGCGCTACTGTTGTCCCGCATAGAGATATCTTCCTCAGCACTCATTGTGTCTGTAGAAGGTTGGGCGTCCCCTTGTACCTCTATACGGCCTTGTTGAGTATCTTGAGTATCAGTCTGAACATCAGGTTCACCAATAATATTTGAATTATTGTCTCTCTGTTCTTGACTTATTACGTTGTACCTCCATTCCGACTCATCGTCTGAAGAACTTTCATCTAAATCATCAGAATGGGAAAACTTTGGTTCCATTTTCTGTAACTTGGATCTTCTCTTTGCAGGTACAGGCTTTTGGGATTTCAAGTTTACAGGTGTAGGTGTGTCGTTGAGAACTCCAATGGGTAATAGAAGGTTACGGTGCAGTGTTCTCTTACGTCCTTCTCCGTTTTCCTTCTTTACTACAAACACGGGTATATTCTCATTGGGTTGTCCGATAACAATGTACGGATCTTGTTCCCACCTATCTGACAGTTTATGTTTTCCCTCGAAAGCGACTATTTTCACAAGTACTCTGTCTCCGACTTTCACTGTGCCACCTCTGAGCTTAGTATTATAACATTCCTTCTGCTTGGTTCTGGCTTTGTCTGCTGCTTCTGTTGCTAACTTGTGAGCTTGGATTATCCTTTCTCGTAAATCTTTGATGTATTGTGTAGTTGGCTCCTTTTCATTCACACGTAAACCAAATGCTACATCTACTGGCAATCTAGGATTATTTCCGAACATCAAAAGATATGGTGTTTGACCAGTACTATCATGACGGGTACAGTTATATGCATGAACCAGTGGATTTACATATGCTTTCCAGTTGGCTTTCTTACTTGGATCTAAGGAACCTAACATGTTGAGCAAAGTACGATTAAAGCGCTCACACATGCCGTTACCCATTGCATGGTAGCTGGTAGTTCTGGACTTTTTCATTCCCATGATTTTACAAAGTTCCTGAATTACTCGGCTCTCAAAATTAGCGCCTTGGTCAGAGTGGATTCTTTCCGGGATGCCATAATGAACAATGAAGTGATTATAGAACATCTCGGCAGTTGTCTTTGCTAATTGATTTCTTGTGGGGATGGCCATGGCAAATCTGGTAAAATGGTCTGTGACAACCAGAATGTGTTTATAGCCTCCCTTGCATGGTTCCAGGGTAAGAAAGTCCATACAAACTAACTCTAATGGAGAAGTGGTTGTTATGTTTACCAAAGGTGCACGTTGATTTGTAGGGGTCTTTCTTCGTGTACATCTACCACACTCTTCTATCCAAGTTTCTATGTCTTTATGCATCCCTGGCCAGTAAAATCTGTCACGAATTAAGGATAATGTCCTGTCCTTGCCAGGATGACCCATGTCGTCATGAAGAGCTTCTAACACTGCAGACGCATGTTGAATGGGTAATACAAGCTGGTGTCTCGTTTCTTCATCTATACATGTGACACGATGAAGTACTCCATTTATTAGTTTAAGGTGGTTAAATTGTTTGAGTAGTGCACTGGATCCTATCTCTCTCCTTAATGGTTTCTGTTTACTTCTCACATACTCAATGACACGGTGTATGTCTGGATCTAAGGATTGTGCTTTAGCCCAGTCTATGATGTTACCAGTGCTGGTACCTCTTGGATCCATATCATCACGTACGACATCAGGTGAAAGAGTCAAAGATTCCACATATGAAGATACAGCGGAATTGCAAATAGCTTGGACTGTCTCAATGCTCATAGGAATACGGCTTAAAGCATCTGCATCAGCATTACTCTTTCCAGGTCTGTACTTAATGTCGAAGTTAAACGCTGCTAAAGCTGCCAACCATCTGTGACCAGTTGCGTCAAGTTTTGCTGTTGTTAATACATAAGTAACCGGGTTGTTGTCGGTAAACACTGTAAACGGTTGTCCGTATAAATAGTCTTTAAATTTATCACAGACGGCCCATTTAAGTGCTAAGAATTCTCTTTTGTGTGGTGGATAATTCTTTTCTGCTTTGTTTAAACCTCTGCTGGCGTAGCTTATAACACGTTTATGTCCATCTTGGTGTTGATATAGTACAGCTCCTAAAGCATCACCTGAAGCATCAGTGTGGAGTTCATAAGGGAGAGAACTGTTGGCATAACCAAGAATAGGTGCAGAAGTCAAATGTTTCTTGAGTGTTTCAAAAGCTTGGTCTTGTGCTGTTTCCCATTTCCATTCTTTTGGTTTCTTGTTCTTTCCTGTTTTCTTCTTCTTGAGTGGTGTTGGCATGAGATCTGTTAAGGGTCTGCTTATACGGCTAAAGTTTTCAATAAATCGCCTATAGTAGCCGACGAAGCCAAGGAATTTACGCACTTCTTCAGGACTGTTGGGTTTTGGCCAATTGATGACTCGTTCTGTTTTATCTGGATCCATTTCGACACCTTGTTCTGATACGACATGACCAATAAACTTCACTTTCCTCTTAAAGAATTCACACTTTCCAGGGGATATCTTCAGATTTGCCTCTCTAATGCGGTTAAATACTAATTTGATGTTGTGAAGGTGTTCCTCAAAAGTTTTTCCAAAAATGATAATGTCATCTATGAAAACACAGCATATGTTCAAGTTGTAATCTGCTAATAAATTTTCCATAAGTCTTTGGTAAGTCGCTGGTGAGTTGGTTAAACCGAAAGGCATGCGGTTATATTCAAAGAAACCTAATGGTCCAACCGAGAATGCGGTGCGTTCTTTGTGTTCTTCATAAATCTCCACCTGGTGGTAACCAGATTTCATGTCGATATGTGAAAAGAATTTGTTTCCAGATAAACAATCAAGAAGTTCTTCAATCCTTGGAAGGGCATAACTGTCTTTCTTGGTTAATTTATTCAATTGTCGGTAGTCGACACACATTCTGAGAGTACCGTTCTTTTTTCTCACTAACACTACATTAGACGCATAAGGTGAATGAGATGGTCTAATGATGCCAATGTCCAATAACTGTCTTAAATGTGACCTCACTTCATCATACATGGCGGATGGTATCCTTCGATATCTTTGTTTGAATGGCATATCATCTATAAGATCTATCCTGTGTTTTATCATATCCGTATGTCCGACATCATGATCTCCCTTGCTGAAAATGTCTGAATAAGTCGTAATAAGATCTTTTCCACTCTTTAACTGTTCTTTCGTTAGATCACTTTCTGTAATATCAACCTCATCTAATAGTTGCATTGTCTCTGATTTCCATGGTATAGGATCATTTTCAACAATAACAGGTTGTACTTCACAAATGATTCTTTTGGGTGGAATGGCTACAGTTTTTGTTGTAACATTGGACAATGTAACAGAGATGATTCCATTTTTCCTATAATGATACGGTCTATAGGTGTTTGTAACATCAATGTCTCTGTAGTCAGGTGCTAAAGTAGATGACTGTAATATTGATGATGTTTTCTGGTACGGAATTTCTTTGTCGTAATATCCATCAACATCAACAACACTGTTCGGTGGAATGATAATTCTATTCACAGTTCTTACTACTGCAAGTCTATTGTCATTCTTCTTCAGTTCTTTTTCTCTTAAGGATAAACATCTGAAGCTCAAATACCAGGGCGTAGTAAGAGAAACAGTCTGTAAATATCTCACTCCATGTTCTTGTTTTAATTGGTGCATCATGGATTCTAATATGTTGGTTCCAATCAAAACAGGTATATGTTGACTGTAATTGCTGTCAGGTACCACAAGCATTACATGTTGTGTTGTTTCACAGCTGATTTTCGGCATAGTAATGTTCACTTCAACATAGCCTTTATACGGTAATTGAGTACCTCCTGCACATTCGATCTGAAGGATATCATCTAAAGTTTTCATCTCAATACTCTGTGAAAGTTCTTTATTATAAAATGATTCACTTAATGTCGAAACAGTGGATCCTGTATCTAGTAGAGCTGGTAAAGTTTTTCCATTCAAAATAATTTCTGTTTCTGTGGGATTTCCAAATATTCCTGGTGGTATAGTTTTTACACGGTTGTTGGTTATGATGGGACCACTAGATATTCTATTGCTACAGCCTAATACCGGCCCCTCTGTATAGGCTTCTTGGAGTTTAAATTCACCCGTGAATGGTCTAGTTTTACACGGCATCCTATTGCTATGTGTCCCGGTTGTCTACATCTATGACAGATTATTTCTCCTTTGTTCTCACTGGATGTTGCTTGTTGTTGTATTTGGTTGTTATCTTCTGGTGTTGAGTAAAAATTTCTCTGTTGGCGTGGTCCAGTGTACCAGTCTTTAGATTTTCCTCTGTTGTTCTTATATCCTCCTCTGTACGTTTGACTAAATTGAGGTTGCTGACTTGACGATATTTTGTGCGACAGCTGTTGTACCATTCCTTTTAGTTCTTCTAACTCTGATGACATATTAGCTGCAGTAGCTGACTTCACAATGTTTGGTTTAGATGATCTGTTTGGAATGTGGTCTTTTTCAATTTGTCGTAAAGCGATTCTAAGTTTGTTGTAATCCTTGATAGTGTCATATTTGTAACCAGTAATGTCTTTTAATTCTTGTCGGAGTCCTGTCCATAACATGGAATGTAACATGGTGTTCATTTCTGTGTGCTTGATGATTCCTTTTTCCAGACCTTTTCCCAATATGTCCTCGAGTCGAGCACTCCATGCTGTAATATCTTCTTCTTCCTTCTGTCTGGCACCATAAAATTCGGCTAACAATTGTTCTTTACTTTGTACCCCACCATACACACTATCCAAGGTCTCTAGAAGATTTTCTATCGGCTTTTCCAGGCCTTGATATATGATCATCCGTGCTGCAGATCCAGTCAGGGATCGTCTGATTGCGAAGTCCTTTTGTTCTCTGGTGTAAGTTGGATCCTTTAGAGTCATGTTCACTTCATATCTCCAAACATCATATGAAACTTCAGCTTTGTTGTCTCCTCCCGAGAAAGATCGTATTTTCGGCGGATATGGTGATAACGTGGAAGTAACTGTTTTCTTTGGTATAGCAGCTGGTGTTGTGTTTGGTAAGGTAAACGACTGAAGTGGTTGAATGGGCTTCGTATCTTTTGAGTTGATGTAGCTTTGTATCCACTTGTCCAGTTCCTCTGGTGTGTCGCCTTTTGGATTTAATCCCATAGCTTGGAATGTTAGAAACATTTTTTCAAATTCACTTTTCTGAGGCACGGTTGTTGTGATTGGTGCAGTAACTGTATTTGGTGCGGTTGTTGTGATTGGACTTGTAGGTTGGGTAGTGATTGCTTTTTCACCATCAATACCAGTTGCCATGATGAGATTTCACTAAGAGATTTCACTTAATTTTTTTTTTCACAAAATTTCACAATGAATCACAAGATATAATCACATTCACTTATATGAATCACAGATCCTGTGGAGTAACTTTGAATAAGAACTAGCCTGTTGATAGAAACATGATTAACATTCACTTAGCTTTGCTGCAATAAAATTTTTCAACATGCATTGTAAACAAAAATCAAGCATAACTGGCATCAAAATACTATAGCCCTACTCAGATGAAAAAAAAAAATACAATGCATTAAACTAAATAAATATGCAAGTACATTTAAAGTCATTGTTTACTTTAACAGAGTCCAAGATAAATGTTCAATCGAAAGTTTGTTGGAAATTTTCACTACCGGAAGTAAACAAAGTGTCACTAAATTCGAAGTCTAAACCGTGGAGCAGCAATTTCCGGTTCCGGAAACGTCATCCCGTAATTCCGTTGGGCGCTGTAACCGTGAAAACTGTCGCTAGTGCTCAGTGTCGCTCTGTATAGAATATATAGGGAAAAGAGCGACACTGAGCACTGGCTTCTGCGCATGCCTAGGGATTTCGGTCGCTTCAAATCGAAGCGGTGTCCCACTGAATTTAATTCCATGGTAATAGTATCCAAAGTCGTAGATTTTTAAGTTTTCTTTGTTTATTTTAATCTTAAAAGAAGGCAAGACAAAATTTTTTTTTAAATTTTAGAACTTTTCATTTTTTTTTTACCTCGTAGGTATAGAATTATTAAATGATCTTTTTAATTTCTATATCATAGAGAATAAACGGCTACACATTTAATCGCGGTAAATTGAACAGATACTTGTATTTACTAAAAGAAGAAAAAACATGCCACAGTCCCTCAGTCATTTCTTAATAGGTGTGAACCACGCCGTGGGCGTTATGTCAGACAGGTGTCAAAAATTACCTGTATGTTAATAACTAACAAACACAGCTCCCCATGGCCGATTGATAATCTGATACTAATTAAAGGTGTGAACGGAGGTGAACTGAGAACTGAAGTCTAGTAGCGAACCTTAAATATCTGTATTTTATCAAAAAATAAGTTGAAAATATATATAAGTTCTATCAACCAGGTTTTATTTAACAGATAAATAACGAGAAACACGCATAATAATGAAGAATGAGCATCAGTAAAAAGTGTCGCTCTTCAAAATGGCAGTTTCCTATTTTCTCACACCTGACTTATATATCCTCTATAAAACAATTATACAGCAAACTTTCACGCCGGTTTCAGTTGATATAGATGATTTAGGTATAATTTAGGAATTCTAGATGAAAAAATTGTCGAAAATAATTATTTTGAAATAGTTATGACTTATCAGCATCAGTGCTGAGTGTCGCTCTTCAAAATGGCAGTTTCCTATTTTCTCACACTTGACTTATATATCCTCTATAAAACAATTATACAGCAAACTTTCACGCCGGTTTCAGTTGATATAGATGATTTAGGTATAATTTAAGAATTCTAGAAGAAAAAATTGTCGAAAATAATTATTTTGAAATAGTTATGAGCATCAGTGCTGAGTGTCGCTCTTCGAAATGGCAGTTTCCTATTTTCTCACACCTGACATATATCGTCTGTAAAACAGGTATACAGTAAAATTTCAAGCCAGTCTTACTTGATATAGATGGTTTAGGTACAAGTCAATAATTCTAGAGGAAAAAATTGTCGAAAATAATTATTTTGAAATAGTTATGAGCATCAGTGCTGAGTGTCGCTCTTCGAAATGGCAGTTTCCTATTTTCTCACACCTGACTTATATATCGTCTGTAAAACAGGTATACCGTAAAATTTCAAGCCGGTTTCAGTTGATATAGATGATTTAGGTATAATTTAAGAATTCTAGAAGAAAAAATTGTCGAAAATAATTATTTTGAAATAGTTATGAGCATCAGTGCTGAGTGTCGCTCTTCAAAATGGCAGTTTCCTATTTTCTCACACCTGACTTATATATCGTCTGTAAAACAGGTATACCGTAAAATTTCAAGCCGGTTTCAGTTGATATAGATGATTTAGGTATGATTTAAGAATTCTAGAGGAAAAAATTGTCGAAAATAATTATTTTGAAATAGTTATGAGCATCAGTGCTGAGTGTCGCTCTTCAAAATGGCAGTTTCCTATTTTCTCACACCTGACTTATATATCGTCTGTAAAACAGGTATACAGTAAAATTTCAAGCCGGTTTCAGTTGATATAGATGATATAGGTATGATTTAAGAATTCTAGAAGAAAAAATTGTCGAAAATAATTATTTTGAAATAGTTATGAGCATCAGTGCTGAGTATCGCTCTTCAAAATGGCAGTTTCCTATTTTCTCACACCTGACTTATATATCGTCTGTAAAACAGGTATACAGTAAAATTTCAAGCCAGTCTTACTTGATATAGATGGTTTAGGTACAAGTCAATAATTCTAGAGGAAAAAATTGTCGAAAATAATTATTTTGAAATAGTTATGAGCATCAGTGCTGAGTGTCGCTCTTCAAAATGGCAGTTTCCTATTTTCTCACACCTGACTTATATATCGTCTGTAAAACAGGTATACAGTAAAATTTCAAGCCGGTTTCAGTTGATATAGATGATTTAGGTATGATTTAAGAATTCTAGAGGAAAAAATTGTCGAAAATAATTATTTTGAAATAGTTATGAGCATCAGTGCTGAGTGTCGCTCTTCAAAATGGCAGTTTCCTATTTTCTCACACCTGACTTATATATCGTCTGTAAAACAGGTATACCGTAAAATTTCAAGCCGGTTTCAGTTGATATAGATGATTTAGGTATGATTTAAGAATTCTAGAGGAAAAAATTGTCGAAAATAATTATTTTGAAATAGTTATGAGCATCAGTGCTGAGTATCGCTCTTCAAAATGGCAGTTTCCTATTTTCTCACACCTGACTTATATATCGTCTGTAAAACAGGTATACAGTAAAATTTCAAGCCAGTCTTACTTGATATAGATGGTTTAGGTACAAGTCAATGATTCTAGAGGAAAAAATTGTCGAAAATAATTATTTTGAAATAGTTATGAGCATCAGTGCTGAGTGTCGCTCTTCAAAATGGCAGTTTCCTATTTTCTCACACCTGACTTATATATCGTCTGTAAAACAGGTATACCGTAAAATTTCAAGCCGGTTTCAGTTGATATAGATGATTTAGGTATGATTTAAGAATTCTAGAGGAAAAAATTGTCGAAAATAATTATTTTGAAATAGTTATGAGCATCAGTGCTGAGTGTCGCTCTTCGAAATGGCAGTTTCCTATTTTCTCACACCTGACTTATATATCGTCTGTAAAACAGTTATACCGTAAAATTTCAAGCCGGTTTCAGTTGATATAGATGATTTAGGTATAATTTAAGAATTCTAGAAGAAAAAATTGTCGAAAATAATTATTTTGAAATAGTTATGACTTATCAGCATCAGTGCTGAGTGTCGCTCTTCAAAATGGCAGTTTCCTATTTTCTCACACTTGACTTATATATCCTCTATAAAACAATTATACAGCAAACTTTCACGCCGGTTTCAGTTGATATAGATGATTTAAGTATAATTTAAGAATTCTAGAAGAAAAAATTGTCGAAAATAATTATTTTGAAATAGTTATGAGCATCAGTGCTGAGTGTCGCTCTTCGAAATGGCAGTTTCCTATTTTCTCACACCTGACTTATATATCGTCTGTAAAACAGGTATACAGTAAAATTTCAAGCCAGTCTTACTTGATATAGATGGTTTAGGTACAAGTCAATAATTCTAGAGGAAAAAATTGTCGAAAATAATTATTTTGAAATAGTTATGAGCATCAGTGCTGAGTGTCGCTCTTCGAAATGGCAGTTTCCTATTTTCTCACACCTGACTTATATATCGTCTGTAAAACAGGTATACCGTAAAATTTCAAGCCGGTTTCAGTTGATATAGATGATTTAGGTATAATTTAAGAATTCTAGAAGAAAAAATTGTCGAAAATAATTATTTTGAAATAGTTATGAGCATCAGTGCTGAGTGTCGCTCTTCAAAATGGCAGTTTCCTATTTTCTCACACCTGACTTATATATCGTCTGTAAAACAGGTATACCGTAAAATTTCAAGCCGGTTTCAGTTGATATAGATGATTTAGGTATGATTTAAGAATTCTAGAGGAAAAAATTGTCGAAAATAATTATTTTGAAATAGTTATGAGCATCAGTGCTGAGTGTCGCTCTTCAAAATGGCAGTTTCCTATTTTCTCACACCTGACTTATATATCGTCTGTAAAACAGGTATACAGTAAAATTTCAAGCCGGTTTCAGTTGATATAGATGATATAGGTATGATTTAAGATTTCTAGAAGAAAAAATTGTCGAAAATAATTATTTTGAAATAGTTATGAGCATCAGTGCTGAGTATCGCTCTTCAAAATGGCAGTTTCCTATTTTCTCACACCTGACTTATATATCGTCTGTAAAACAGGTATACAGTAAAATTTCAAGCCAGTCTTACTTGATATAGATGGTTTAGGTACAAGTCAATAATTCTAGAGGAAAAAATTGTCGAAAATAATTATTTTGAAATAGTTATGAGCATCAGTGCTGAGTGTCGCTCTTCAAAATGGCAGTTTCCTATTTTCTCACACCTGACTTATATATCGTCTGTAAAACAGGTATACCGTAAAATTTCAAGCCGGTTTCAGTTGATATAGATGATTTAGGTATAATTTAAGAATTCTAGAAGAAAAAATTGTCGAAAATAATTATTTTGAAATAGTTATGAGCATCAGTGCTGAGTGTCGCTCTTCAAAATGGCAGTTTCCTATTTTCTCACACCTGACTTATATATCGTCTGTAAAACAGGTATACCGTAAAATTTCAAGCCGGTTTCAGTTGATATAGATGATTTAGGTATGATTTAAGAATTCTAGAGGAAAAAATTGTCGAAAATAATTATTTTGAAATAGTTATGAGCATCAGTGCTGAGTGTCGCTCTTCAAAATGGCAGTTTCCTATTTTCTCACACCTGACTTATATATCGTCTGTAAAACAGGTATACAGTAAAATTTCAAGCCGGTTTCAGTTGATATAGATGATATAGGTATGATTTAAGAATTCTAGAAGAAAAAATTGTCGAAAATAATTATTTTGAAATAGTTATGAGCATCAGTGCTGAGTGTCGCTCTTCGAAATGGCAGTTTCCTATTTTCTCACACCTGACTTATATATCGTCTGTAAAACAGGTATACAGTAAAATTTCAAGCCAGTCTTACTTGATATAGATGGTTTAGGTACAAGTCAATAATTCTAGAGGAAAAAATTGTCGAAAATAATTATTTTGAAATAGTTATGAGCATCAGTGCTGAGTGTCGCTCTTCAAAATGGCAGTTTCCTATTTTCTCACACCTGACTTATATATCGTCTGTAAAACAGGTATACCGTAAAATTTCAAGCCGGTTTCAGTTGATATAGATGATTTAGGTATGATTTAAGAATTCTAGAGGAAAAAATTGTCGAAAATAATTATTTTGAAATAGTTATGAGCATCAGTGCTGAGTGTCGCTCTTCAAAATGGCAGTTTCCTATTTTCTCACACCTGACTTATATATCGTCTGTAAAACAGGTATACCGTAAAATTTCAAGCCGGTTTCAGTTGATATAGATGATTTAGGTATGATTTAAGAATTCTAGAGGAAAAAATTGTCGAAAATAATTATTTTGAAATAGTTATGAGCATCAGTGCTGAGTGTCGCTCTTCAAAATGGCAGTTTCCTATTTTCTCACACCTGACTTATATATCGTCTGTAAAACAGGTATACCGTAAAATTTCAAGCCGGTTTCAGTTGATATAGATGAATTAGGTATGATTTAAGAATTCTAGAGGAAAAAATTGTCGAAAATAATTATTTTGAAATAGTTATGAGCATCAGTGCTGAGTGTCGCTCTTCAAAATGGCAGTTTCCTATTTTCTCACACCTGACTTATATATCGTCTGTAAAACAGGTACACAGTAAAATTTCAAGCCGGTTTCAGTTGATATAGATGATATAGGTATGATTTAAGAATTCTAGAAGAAAAAATTGTCGAAAATAATTATTTTGAAATAGTTATGAGCATCAGTGCTGAGTATCGCTCTTCAAAATGGCAGTTTCCTATTTTCTCACACCTGACTTATATATCGTCTGTAAAACAGGTATACAATAAAATTTCAAGCCAGTCTTACTTGATATAGATGGTTTAGGTACAAGTCAATAATTCTAGAGGAAAAAATTGTCGAAAATAATTATTTTGAAATAGTTATGAGCATCAGTGCTGAGTGTCGCTCTTCAAAATGGCAGTTTCCTATTTTCTCACACCTGACTTATATATCGTCTGTAAAACAGGTATACCGTAAAATTTCAAGCCGGTTTCAGTTGATATAGATGATTTAGGTATGATTTAA